>NW_021703785.1:37189773-37347189 GCF_005190385.1 Monodon monoceros
CAAGATCCAGCCTCATCCACCAGAACACAGGCACTAGTCCCCTCCACCAGGAAGCCTACACAACCCACTGAAACAACATTAGCCACTGAGGACAAACAACAAAAAAAATGGGAACTACAAACCTGCAGCCTGCAAAAAGGAGACCCCAAACTCAGTAAGATAAGCAAAATTAGAAGACAGAAAAGTACACAGCAGATGAAGGAGCAAGATAAAAACCCACCAGACCTAACAAATGAAGAGGAAATAGGCAGTCTACCTGAAAAAGAATTCAGAATAATGATAGTAAAGATGATCCAAAATCTTGGAAATAGAATAGAGAAAATGCAAGAAACATATAACAAGGACATAGAAGAACTAAAGAGGAAACAAGCAACAATGAACAACAAAATAAATGAAATTAAAAATACTCTAGAAGGGATCAGTAGCAGAATAACTGAGGCAGAAGAACGGATAAGTGACCTGGACGATAAAAGAGTGGAAATAACTACCGCAGAGCAGAATAAAGAAAAAAGAATGAAAAAAACTGAAGACAGTCTCAGAGACCTCTGGGACAACATTAAATGCACCAACATTCGAATTATAGGGGTTCCAGAAGAAGAAGAGAAAAAGAAAGGGACTGAGAAAATATTTGAAGAGATTATAGTTGAAAACTTCCCTAATATGGGAAAGGAAATAGTTAATCAAGTCCAGGAAGCACAGAGAGTCCCATACAGGATAAATCCAAGGAGAAACATGTCAAAACACATTAATCAAACTGTCAAAAATTAAATACAAAGAAAACATATTAAAAGCAGCAAGGGAAAAACAACAAATAACACACAAGGGAATCCCCATAAGGTTAACAGCTGATCTTTCAGCAGAAACTCTGCAAGCCAGAAGGGACTGGCAGGACATACTGAAAGTGATGAAGGAGAAAAACCTACAACCAAGATTACTCTACCCAGCAAGGATCTCATTCAGATTTGATGGAGAAATTAAAACCTTTACAGACAAGCAAAAGCTGAGAGAGTTCAGCACCACCAAACCAGCTTTAAAACAAATGCTAAAGGATCTTCTCTAGACAAGAAAAACAAGAGAAGGAAAAGACCAATAATAGCAAACCCAAAACAATTGAGAAAATGGGAATAGGAGCATACATATTGATAGTTACCTTAAATGTAAATGGACTAAATGCTCCCACCAAAAGACACAGACTGGCTGAATTGATACAAAAACAAGACCTATATATATGCTGTCTACAAGAGACCCACTTCAGACCTAGAGACACATACAGACTGAAAGTGAGGGGATGGAAAAAGATATTCCATGCAAATGGAAACCAAAAGAAAGCTGGAGTAGCAATTCTCATATCAGACAAAACAGACTTTAAAATAAAGACTATTAGAAGAGACAAAGAAGGACACTACATAATGATCAAGGGATCGATCCAAGAAGAAGATATAACAATTGTAAATATTTATGCACCCAACATAGGAGCACCTCAATACACAAGGCAAATAGTAACAGCCATAAAAGGAGAAATTGATAGTAACACATTCAAAGTAGGGTACTTTAACACCCCACTTTCACGCATGGACAGATCATCCAAAATGAAAATAAATAAGGAATCACAAGCTTTAAATGATACATTAAACAAGATGAACTTAATTGATATTTATAGGACATTCCATCCAAGAATTGATATTTATAGGATGTTCCATCCAAAAACATGAGCACTTGAGAAAAGAATACACATTTTTTTCAAGTGCTCATGGAACATTCTTCAGGATATATCATATCTTGGGTCACAAATGAAGCCTTGGTAAATTTAAGAAAATTGAAATTGTATCAGGTATCTTTTCCGACCGCAACACTATGAGACTAGATATCAATTACAGGAAAAGATCTGTAAAAATTACAAACACATGGAGGCTAAACAATACACTACTTAATAAATAAGTGATCACTGAAGAAATCAAAGGGGAAATCAAAAAATACCTAGAAACAAATGACAATGGAGTCAACGATGACCCAAAACCTATGGGATGCAGCAAAAGCAGTTCTAAGAGGGAAGTTTATAGCAATACAATCCTACCTTAAGAAACAGGAAACATCTCGAATCAACAACCTAACCTTGCACCTAAAGCAATTAGAGAAAGTAGAACAACAAAAAGAACAAAGTTAGCAGAAGGAAAGAAATCATAAATATCAGATCAGAAATAAATGAAAATGAAATGAAGGAGCGATAGCAAAGATCAATAAAACTAAAAGCTGGTTCTTTGAGAAGATAAACAAAATTGATAAACCATTAGACAGACTCATCAAGAAAAAAAGGGAGAAGACTCAAATCAATAGAATTAGAAATGAAAAAGGAGAAGTAACAACTGACACTGCAGAAATACAAAAGATCATGAGAGATTACTACAAGCAACTCTATGCCAATAAAATGGAAAACCTGGAAGAAATGGACAAATTCTTAGAAATGCAGAACCTGCTGAGACTGAACCAGGAAGAAATAGAAAATATGAACAGACCAATCACAAGCACTGAAATTGCAACTGTGATTAAAAATCTTCCAACAAACAAAAGCCCAGGACCAGATGGCTTCACAGGCGAATTCTTTCAAACATTTAGAGAAGAGCTAACATCTTTCCTTCTCAAACTCTTCCAAAATATAGCAGAGAGAGGAACACTCCCAAACTCATTCTAAAAGGCCACCATCGCCCTGATACCAAAACCAGACAAGGATGTCACAAAGAAAGAAAACTACAGGCCAATATCACCGATGAATGTAGATGCAAAAATCCTCAACAAAATACTAGCAAACAGAATCCAACAGCACATTAAGAGGATCATACACCATGATCAAGTGGGGTTTATTCCAGGAATGCAAGGATTTTTCAATATACAAAAATCAATCAATGTGATACACCATATTAACAAATTGAAGGAGAAAAACCATATGGGCATCTCAATAGATGCAGAGAAAGCTTTCGACAAAATTCAATGCCCCTTTATGATAAAAACCCTAAAGAAAGTAGGCATAGAGGGAACTTTCCTCAACATAATAAAGACCATATATGACAAACCCACAGCCAACATTGTCCTCAATGGTGAAAAACTGAAAGCATTTCCAATAAGATCAGGAACAAGACAAGGTTGCCCACTCTCACCACTCTTATTCAACATAGTTTTGGAAGTTTTAGCCACAACAATCAGAGAAGAAAAGGAAATAAAAGGAATCCAAATCGGAAAAGAAGAAGTAAAGCTGTCACTGTTTGCAGATGACATGATACTATACATAGAGAATCCTAAAGATGCTACCAGAAAACTACTAGAGCTAATCAATGAATCTGGTAAAGTAGCAGGATACAAAATTAATGCACAGAAATCTCTGGCATTCATATACACTAATGGTGAAAAATCTGAAAGTGAAATCAAGAAAACACTCCCATTTACCATTGCAACAAAAATAATAAAATATCTAGGAATAAACCTACCTAAGGGGACAAAAGACCTGTATACAGAAAATTATAAGACACTGATGAAAGAAATTAAAGATGATACAAATAGATGGAGAGATATACCATGTTCTTGGATTGGAAGAATCAACATTATGAAAATGACTCCACTACCCAAAGCAATCTACAAATTCAATGCAATCCCTATCAAACTACCACTGGCATTTTTCACAGAACTAGAACAAAAAATTTCACAATTTGTATGGAAACACAAAGACCCTGAATAGCCAAAACAATCTTGAGAGCGAAAACCGGAGCTGAAGGAATCAGGCTCCCTGACTTCAGACTATACTACAAAGCTACAGTAATCAAGACAGTATAGTACTGGCACAAAAACAGAAATATAGATCAATGGAACAGGATAGAAAGCCCAGAGATAAACCCACACACATATTGTCACCTTATCTTTGATAAAGGAGGCAGGAATGTACAGTGGAAAAAGGACAGCCTCTTCAATAAGTGGTGCTGGGAAAACTGGACAGGTACATGCAAAAGTATGATATTAGAACACTCCCTAACACCATACACAAGAATAAGCTCAAAATGGATTAAAGACCTAAATATAAGGTCAGAAACTATCAAACTCTTAGAGAAAAACATAGGCAGAACACTCTATGACATAAATCACAGCAAGATCCTTTTTGACCCACCTCCTAGAGAAATGGAAATAAAAACAAAAATAAACAAATGGGACCTAGTGAAACTTCAAAGCTTTTGCACAGCAAAGGAAACCATAAACAAGATGAAAAGACAATCTCATAATGGGAGAAAATATTTGCAAATGAAGCAACTGACAAAGGATTAATCTCCAAAATTTACAAGCAACTCATGCAGCTCAATAACAGAAAAACAAAAACCCAATCCAAAAATGGGCAGAAGACCTAAATAGACATTTCTCCAAAGAAGATATACAGAGTGCCAACAAACACATGAAAGGATGCTCAACATCATTAATCATTAGAGAAATGCAAATCAAAACTACAATGAGATATCATCTCATACCAGTCAGAATGGCCATCATCAAAAAATCTAGAAACAATAAATGCTGGAGAGGGTGTGGAGAAAAGGGAACACTCTTGCACTGCTGCTAGGAATGTGAATTGGTACAGCCACTATGGAGAACAGTATGGAGGTTCCTTAAAAATCTACAAATAGAACTACCATTTGACCAAGCAATCCCACTACTGGGCATACACCCTGAGAAAACCATAATTCAAAGAGTCATGTGCCAAAATGTTCATTGCATCTCTATTTACAATAGCCAGGAGATGGAAACAACCTAAGTCTCCATCATCAGATGAATGGATAAAGAAGATGTGGCACATATATATAATGGAATATTACTCAGCCGTAAAAAGAAACGAAATTGAGTTATTTGTAGTGAGGTGGATGGACATAGAGTCTGTCATACAGAGTGAAGTAAGTCAGACAGAGAAAAACAAATACTGTATGCTAACACATATATATGGAATCTAAGAAAAAAAAAATGTCATGAAGAGCCTAGGGATAAGACAGGAATAAAGACACAGACCTACTAGAGAATGGACTTGAGGAAATGGGGAGGGGGAAGGGTAAGCTGTGACAAAGTGAGAGAGTGGCATGGCCATATATACACTACCAAACGTAAAATAGATAGCTAGTGGGAAGCAGCCGCATAGCACAGGGAGATCAACCTGGTGCTTTGTGACCACCTACAGGGGTGGGATAGGGACGGTGGGAGGGAGGGAGATGCAAGAGGGAAGAAATATGGGAACATATGTATATGTATAACTGATTCACTTTGTTATAAAGCAGAAACTAACACACCATTGTAAAGCAATATACTCAAATAAAGATGTAAAAAAAATTTTTTGATTAATTAATTAATTTAAAGAAAAAAAGAAACGAAAATCATTCCTGGGTAGGGAAGATTACTATTAATTATCATTGTTAATAATAATGCATTTCATTGATTCTATTATGCCATCAGTTGTACAGTGTATTATGATTTCATGTGCCATTAAATATATTATCAATTAATTTTAAGATGCCATTGATTACAATATGCAGCAGAATTTCAGAAGTATCAAAATGGCTATTGTGAATTGTTAGAATATAGTAATAATGTTTTCTAGTTTTTATTTTTTATTTTTTTGCTATTTTATGGTGTTATGACTTGGGGGAAATGGAAGCACTTGGGGGCATCATAGTCAGAGCAAACTGGAAATCTGGCTTCAGGTATCTGCTTGTGTGTACCCAATTTATATTTTCTACATCTCCCTCCATTTTCTTTCTATACATCTTGGTTTATAAGGGGTGTTTCTTGTCTTTTTTTTCAATCTTTTTCTCTTTGATTCACATAAAACTTAAGGTTTTCTAAAATTATTAGGTGGAACAACCAACCAAACACCAGTACTTCACAACCAAGTTAATTTCACAACAAGAACACCGGTGGGCAGTGTTTAGGAGAGAGGAACAATTAGAGGTTTGCAAACTGCAGTATTCTGAGGGGAGGATGTAAAATGAGAATACTCAAAGAGAATTTGCAAATGTATGCAGTAAAATTGTCAGGAGTCAATTTAAAAAAGCACAACTGGGAGAAATTACAGTACATTTTCAAATTGGAAAGAGGTGTTGGCATGTTTTCCCATCGCATTTTTCTCTCTTATAATACTGTCTTGGACAGTGGGAGAATTGGAGAGCTGGTAATGTTGATTGCAGGGAAGCAATGCTATCCATGTTTCCTGCTTCCAGAAAGCAAGAAAGGGCTTTCCTTACATGTCCATGATGGTGCTTCCTCAACTGTAGTTACCTCTTCTCCACCATGCTGAATATTCTTAAACTCTAAGCATAAGTGATAAGGTAGAGAATGAATCAGCCCTTTAGTGCAGCACCTGTGACTCTTCAAGAGTACCTGTGTTCCATATGACATCAGAGTCTAAATCTGTGGTTGGTCCTTTGAGTTTGTTGCATCATATAATGCTAAAGTAAGGAAGCTGGGGAGGAGGGACTGAATACCTGCTTTGAGAATTCAATATGCTATACTTAATTGCACCTGCTAGATATGAAGGGTAACTAAACTATCTGCATAAACGCTGTAGTTTCAGATGGATAACACTGTTTAATCTCTTGATGCAGAGACTAAAACTGAAATCTGAATTAATCACTTGAACCTTAATTTGACATTTTACAAATTAGGTAATAATAATAATAGGGCAGAACAGTAAAATATCTGTGGCTCCATTTTTTCTGTCCCCAAATTTTATACAATGTGTTTATGAAGGCTCTATAAAATGACTGATGGCAATTACTTATATCTATTTACCCTGTGACATTATTGTGTAGCCATGTAAGTAGCAAAGACTTCTCATTTATTCATTTTACCTGGTAAATATTTTATCATTGTCTATGAAGAGTCAGAGACTGATACATGTAAGTCAAATCATATTCAGGTAATAATGTCAGGAAGAAGACTGATTGGTAATCTATTTAAATCAAATCTTGTCTGTTGAAATCTCCAACCATAAACTGAAAGAAAGCACCAGAATATCTATCACTATTTCCTCAATCTGCTTTCTCAAGTGTAATTTTGTAGGTCAAAATTTTGGGGTGATCCTCTTGCCTCCACCATAACAATGAAAATATAGCGTGAATTATCTTTAGTGATAAAGAACAGTTACCAAAATAGAGATGATTCAACTCTTGCACAGTGAGCTATGTTGTAATGCAAATTGGCTTTCAGCTGCTGTGACATGTAATTTTATAATACATTTTAGAACATTTAACCTATCCACATTTTTTCAGCTCTGTTTGCAATAGTGAGAGGTAGCGTTATTGTTACAGATTCTGCTAAAGCTACATATGTGCTATTAATATACAGGAATAAAAGGGAATTATTTCTTCTCTGGTGGTCTCTTCCAGCTACTCAAAATCTGCTTGGCCTAAAAATGTCATCAACCACAAGGATTATTTGATTTTCTTTGTCCATAATCGATTACTTTGCTTTTACTAAAAAGCACAATTTAAAAATGCCTAAAAGGAGAGAAAATCTGATCAATTCCATGTCAAAAATTTCTAAAAACTTTTGAAGCTGAAAGGAATGTCCATAAAGAAGCTAATTCCAATCTTACTTTCAGTAGTCATGCATATATCATACAGTAAAGAAAAATGAAATTTTCTATGATAGAGAGAGAGAAAGAGACTGGAAAGAAGTCCATTTTAACTCAATGGAAAATGCATGAATTTCTTTATTATATGAAGTGGACTTGAAGCCTACCTTTACTATTTGAGAGATTCTGAGCAAAGTACTCTGTCTCATTGAGCCTTAGTGTCCTCCTCTAAAAAACAGTGGAAATACACATGCTCTTTTCATTGAGTTGTTGTGAGGACCAAATGATCTGGTATATTTAGACTGTTTAGCACATTGCAGGCACATCATGGGCACTCAGTACATGGTATCCATTATTTAAGCAAGTTATGTAAATTGCATGAAATATTTAAAATATGATTAGGATGGTTTTTGTGTGTTCGTGCTTTATTTATGGTCTGTGCCACTTGACCTAAAGTACTGAACTTAATGGTAATCTATTAATGTAACATTGAAAATAGCTAGTACAAATCAGAGTAACTAAATACTTTGATCAAATCACACAAAATTCTCCCAGGAAATAAAATGGAACAGTTGTGGTTTAAAGTAAAATAATACAAAACAATATCAACAGTATTTATATCTGTTTGATTGAGGAAATGCATCTCCAATAGTGAGAATCCTAAGCTTTGGTACCTGTATCAGGAAGGAAATGTCACTCCCCTGACACCCCACCCCCAGTTTTCAAGGGAACTCTAGACAGCACTATCACATGTGTGTCTTCTTCTGTCCCGACATCTGCCATGTCCTATTTTGCATAAACCATGATGGATTCTATAAAATCACCCAAGTAATAACATAACCATCTGAAACATTAACAGGAGACTTTCTTCTGACATCAGCTTTCACACTATGTGTGAATTAAATTTGCTCCATTAAAACAATTTGGCTTTGTTCTGACTGTTCAGTGTTACCATTCAAATCTGTAAGCAGTCTTCTTGCCTCTTCACCGCTATTAACAAGTCTTAATCACTCAGAGATTCAGCACAGTTGGATATTGCAATCAGAGCAAATTCCCAATTGTTCCAGCACAGAAGTTACCAATGAAACTGGTAGAGTGATCATATAAAATTCTCTAATTTCATCTCCTTTTTTCCCAATTCTCTGTTTAAAAAAAAAAAAAACAATGCAACTCTAGAGAAACTTGTTTGTAGACTGTGATTTCTTGAATTTGCAGTGGCTGTTAATATCCAGTATCACCAAGGATTTGAACATATCCCAAATATATTACTTTAAAATTACTAAACTAGTACTTTAAAATTAAAACCTTCCTGACAATCAGCAGTTTTGCTTCTCGAAGTGTATGACTTGTACATCTGGTTACCTAATCCAGGGGGGAGGTAACCGCTGTAATAGGCTGTAATAGGCTCATACATAGCATGACATCTGCTCTCCAGTACCCAATCTGACTCTGGATATGTACCTGGATATGTACCCTTGAAATAAGTAATCATGCTTTCATTAACTCTAAAACAGTTCCCACATTTGGTCACAGGTAATAAACAGTTAATAATTAAGCCAACTGAATTATTTTCGAGCAGTCTTTGTTGGTGTTTGGAGGTTATTTTTGTGACAGAGTTGAATAGTTTTCTTTATCTGAAATACACCCTTCATTAGGTAATTCCATCAGCTGATTTCCCTTCTGCTACTGGAAATGCTATTTTCCCCATGGCCTTATTTTTTAAAAAATCAATAATATTCTAAGGGTTTAAGAAAGAGTTAAATCATAAAAGAACATGCTTGCTAATGTCAATGGCTAGTGATTTATGACAAGAGCACTTTTATTCAATTATTGTCTGAAAGATTAAATATACCTCCTGGGGTCCAGAAGTTAGTCACATAAGTGTCTGGCTCACATTGCCGGAACTGACCATTAAGTACGAGGATCACAGGTGGCAATCCATGTAAATCTTAGTTTTTTCTGGAAAATGTGCAGCATGAGAGCTATTAGAGGTAAAAGTCCACTGGTGGAAGAATAGGAGAAAAATATTGCAAAATGATATATCCTTTAAAGTATCTAAGTCGAACTCTTTGATTTATAAATCAGAAAACCCAGGGGAATCATACTGACAAGTACATACATCTGGTATTTAGCTGCTTCCAGTCCAGGGTCTGGTCCTCTCTACTCTAGGTGGGGTCTTCTCAACCCTAAGAGCACATTATAATCACTTTCAGTGCTTTTTAAAAATAATAGTTTTGGTTTTTACCTACAAAGATTCTGATTTAATTGATCTGAGGTGGGGCCTTTAACTGGTGTTTCTTAAAAGCTCCCAGTTAATTCCAATGTGCCTTCTCCATAGATCTTTTTGTTTGTACCATCAGGAGAAATATTTCCCTTAGGATAAGAGAGGTTATTTTGAGAAATGCATGCTCTGGACACTGTGGATAGTGGGTAGTACATTTCTCCTGCATTTGCTACTGAAAAGCTTAAAGTCTGGTGTGCAGTAAAAGCTGTCTGCATGGGCCTCCAGGGCATACATTCTTTTCTAGTTTGGTTTTATGACACTACATTTTCTTTCTTTTGCATTTTTTTCACATTTGTATGTAATATTTGTTATTTTGATGTTTTATGTTTTGTTGGAAGCTACTTTTGAAGAACAAGTTGGGACAGCACAAAAGATAAGGAACTAGATCTCTAACAACAGAGAAACAAGACAAATATATGATTAAAAGCCATGAGAGGCCTAAAGAAAGAGGGTTAGAAGGTCTTTATATATTTTGTTTGAAATTCCACAAACCCTTTAATATGGGCAAAAATTAAAGAGAGACAAGAGCACATATGCAACAGGAATGGTGGGCTAAGTGTTATGAGTGAGTGGGAAAAGGAGAAAAAAGAATTGCAAAGCAGAGGCATGAAAGTTAAGTAGTGGGAAGAAGAAAGGTGGGGAAGCAGAATGGTGTGTCAGTTTTGGATTACGTGGGGTAACCTTGATCCTGAGTCTCAGCAATGTGATTGCACCATCTTTATTGTTCCTTATTTTCTGGCAGCATCATATGGAGTCCATTCTGCATCAATAACTCTTTATTTACAAAATGCCCATACCTTCACTGGCTGTTAAGACTTGCCTCTGCACCACTGATAAATATGGGATTTAACATTTTATATGAAACAATTTTAGATGACAACCTAAGTGAACTTTGGGTTAGAAAATATTGTGATGGTATTGGTGACTGATATTTTATGTTACCATCTATTGAACAAACAAGGTTGCTGATGTGAAAGCCTGGGGAAATACATGTAAATATCAAAATATGTTCATTTGACTCCAGAATGTAGAAAATTAATCCAATTTCATCCCCTTGTTTTGGTACAGCTTATTTCAAGAAAATCAAACAGAATTAAAGTTTTGTATGGTCTGGTAAATTTGTAAGTTTTAATAAACTTTTATATAGTTCCATATATCTACATTAATTGCCTCTGTGAAGATCCTTACATTGATTCAATATGGAAATAAAATTGCATCAAAGACCTAGGAAAATGGTTTCAACTGATTCTATATAAAAAATAGTATCTCAACAATCATGGCTTGTATTTCATTTTGGTTTTGTGGATTTTAAATCAACTACAGTTTCTATGGTCCCATTCATACTTAATATTTGAACTTTTAATAAAAATGAAGATAACAGACAAATTCACTACTCTCCACCTAGCAATTAAGAATGTTTGACATTGTGTGCTCAAGAAAATGTTACTTAATGAGCACTGAAAACATAAGCTTTGAGATTGCAAAGTGATATTAAGGAAATATAAAATTTAAATATTTTAAAAAGTAAATGCAGATAAACACTAGGATATTTGATGGGTTTCTGAAATTAAATTCCTTGCAAAATTTAGAAATGATTGATAGATTTTATGACAGTAAATGAAATGAGGAAATAGGCATTGAAGAATTAGACTTATTTTCCTGAAAATATACATTAAAGGCATCAAAATAAAATTTTCATTAACTATATCATTAGTATCATGGACAGCAAAAGGACTAGATTATAATTATTTTAATAACTCATTTTTACACAGTTCTGCTCTTTATACTTTCCCATAAATGTCCCCATCTGAACTTCAGAACAGTCCTGTGAGGTAGACATAGGATTTATTATTAATGAATCTAAGACTTAGAATTAGGAAACCCGTGATTAAGTTTGGTTAGGTCAACGTTTAGGGAGGTTGCATAGTGTTCCTTCCCGTAGTTATTAAAAAAATGGTTCTGGCCACACTGACTTCATAATGCAGATGTTTATAAAATAAAATATAAATACATTTAAAAGTATAAATACATTTAATATAAATACATCTAGCACAAAATATGTCTGTAGTATTTGAACCGAAAAAAGTAGGAGAGCTCTCTGAGAAGATGTTCCTTCTCTGCTGGGATTACAGCTTTAGGAAAGTCACAACAGATCTAGCAAGAAGGGAAGGAAGGGGACACTGCTGGTCAGACAGAGCAACAGACAACGGGGAACATCATGAAAGGGGTGAGATATATCATAGACAGATCACCTCCTCAGTGGCGGCATTCCAACTGAAGTCCTAGTCAACTTAAACCCACTTAAAGATATCATGGCAGTTACATGCTTCAGGTAGGCTATGAAAGGGAAACTGAAGAAGCAATGCATCGTTCCAGATAATTAGGTGAGTCCTAAGCATTATGCACCTATATATTTTGGGACAGTGAACACTGCCAGGGAACACACTTCCCGTTTCTTCCCTTGAGGAAATAGATCCTATATCTCCCTGAAGGGCAGTAGTAACTGTTACAGAGGAACTCCCTTTAGCCTCTAAGAAAGGCAAATGGGTACATTTTAGGAGCTTTCTAACATAAAAATGCGTAAAGAGAAAATGCAAATAGAACCCTTTAGAGCAACAATTCCCATTCCTGGTTTTGCCACACAATTTCCAAAAGAGATTTTTTAATTTGCTCTAATGATGGTGGGCTTATTTGCTAGTGAACGATTTGCGGATGAAAAGGTTTTTTAAATGAAGGGCAAAGAGGGTGCTTCCACTTTGTAAAATTTGTAAGTAACTGTCTCTTAGGACAATGATCTTGTTTTCTATCCTTGTTTTTCATACTAATTAATAGTGTTCATGAGAAAAGAAGACCCTTGCTGTATATAATATCTTATTATTGGTGTTGTTATTACTAAAATAAAGAAAATACAGTCCTAATAAAGAACCAGTGTCAATTAATCTTGAACCACCTCAGTTAATTAGCAAAACATTCATACTTTTATAAAATATTTATATTAGGAAATAGCTATAGTTCTGGGAACAAGTACACTAATTAAATGTGTAAAATACTAGACACTTGCTATATACCAAACTGACATTAAGAGAGTAAAAGTGTCAAAGCTCCTAAATCCCTGTATGAACGACTTTTATCATTCACTGTAGAAGAATGCTAATAGTGTGTCCAGAGAATACTTTGTATAGCAGATCCAATGCTCCTTATGATTCATTCCACTTACATTTTAAAGTTGTTGATAGAAGGTGAGTGTGGTATGCATTAGGGAGAAAAACATGCAAAGAGGACATGTAAATGGTCTCCATTTCCCTACCTATTTCCCTTATACAAAAATAAGATGAAATGGGAAATACTGTCTCAGCACTTGCATTCACTCCAACTAAAATCCTCTATTTATCAGTTATTTAATTCCCATCTGTCACTTTGACTCCCTTAATTCCTAAAAAAGTTTTCTCTACATACTAAATTAGATAAATTTTTCTATTGCACAAGTAGATCCATAGACAGAATTGAAAGATGAGGGTGTTCATAGATTTTCAGATTCCCTATCCTCTTTGGTGTTTGACATTAAAACAACAGGAAAATTAAAGTTCCGTTAAATCAAATATTCATTAGCCTCCTTAACTGGCTTTAAAGAGAAAATCTATTCCACACCATAGTACAATGCAATGATGATAGTCAAAAAACATCCACTCCAGCAAGTACTGCATGATGACTGTCCAAAGCTGTCTTTGAATAACTGTCTGAATATTAGTAGCAAACACCAAAGAAATAGAATTATTCAAGAACTCATGATTTGATATGAACAAGATACTTATAAATGAAGTACATCTCTTTTAAAATTCTTAGGTTTCTTCCAAGTGTTCTGAATTAATTATTTTCTCCTTTTCAACATTTTTTGTTCTTTCTTTTTCATACATGATAGGAATGTGGAGGGATTTTAGGCATCTCATTTAGTACCACAGAAACTCGAGTCTTAATTAAGACAAAATATGATTTCTCAATAACAAGAAGAGACTGTTCATGCCTACTAGGAAAGGATATCTTACCCTATAAACTTATTATCATTCACACTACAGTTTATACTGTAGGCTGTATAGTATAAAATAGTAGCCTATGCAAAGAAAACCTTCTGAAGTTTCAAACACTGAGATGTGCATCCCATAATTTTTCAAATCCAGGAATAAGTAACAGGAGTCTTTTATGGATAAAAACTAAGAGAAGCATTAACGCAAACTAGTCCAGCTCAAAGTCAAATTACTACTTGATGGTTACTGTACTATTTTTATAGGATATAAAATATACTAGCATAATGAATGAAAAGTCTTCCTAAGGTATTTAGAAAGTCACTTCAATGGCATTCCTCAAACTTCAGAAGAGACAACATATCTGTCAATAAAATGACGCCAAAATCATATTTTATAAGGATTTTGTATTAACATGTGCTTTTGAAGGATGACATTATAGGGTCTTTATATCTATAATCAGAAAGTCTTTTGCTTTTAACTTGCAAGGCAATAAGTTTAAGAATTAATTTTGTCTGCTATAAAGCTGGCTTGCCTTTAATCTTCAGATTTAATAGGTGTCTTTTTGCTCAGTGCTTTAGGCAGGAAGTTGAGGAAATACTCCACGTTCCATCTCAGTCAACATAAAATGACATTGAAGTGTCTTCAAATGTTTCCAGGAAGTTCATGCTAAACAGTCTCTCTGTTATATTTGATACTGAATAACAGCAGAAATCCCTGTATTTAATGAAGGCTTTCCTAAGATTCTATGTAATGAAGCTATACGTTCATGATAACTTACTTTATAATTAAGATGTTACAAAACTAAACATACATAAGATGCATATACATTAATATGTGGATATATGATGATTTATGCAATGGAGAATATCACACATGTCATATATTCTTTCCTCCAATTGAAATTTCTTGGTGTAATTTTGAGGTCAAATTCTTAAAAAAAAAAATCCAGAATCATTTTCCTTGGTTTGCTCTGATGGACATCTTGATTCAGGCTTTCTGCCATTATATATGTCAATGGAAACCTTGAAAAATCATCTGCTCACTAAATTTAAAAAAATATGCATGGAACATCAGAAACCGGCAAATGACCCTATCCAAAATAGATCCTTCCAGGAATCTTTGAGACGGTTCATATTTAGAAGCGGCAGTGGTTACATTAAGGACTTATGAAAGGGTTCCAATTCTGAAATGCTTTCAATGCAGTGAGTAACTGGCAAGTTCTTTCTCTTTTATTAAACGTACTCTGCCAGAAAATCCTACTTCAGTCAAAACAAACTTCCACTTAAGAGCAGACTCTTTTCTAAACATTTTCATAAAGTAAATAGTGAAGCTTTTTTTTTTTTTTTTCTCTCCTCTGTCTTTTCTGATAGGAAGTGAGATTCCAGTTTGGCCAGGAACAATTGTGATTTTGGTTTATTTTTTTAAGTTTAGTTATTCTTTCATGGTTCTGAATTTTGCTATATAGGTGCCTGGAGGAAAGTGGGAGCATTTTTATACACACAAAGTAGATAAACAACATAGGAAAGAGGCTCTAATGGACCATTTCTCTGCTCCCCTCCTCTCGCCTACAGCGTATTGTCTGTTCTGCAAGTTTTAAAGCTCATCTGAAATGGCTTCTTATACCATTGTTTTTAGACTTAACATTCTTTTTTATTCAATTCCTTATTTTCAGCAGCTGAAAATAGGATGCTTAAACTTTCTATCAGACCTTCATTTTTTGAATTAGAAATTGAATTTTTGGAAAAATAAAATGGCTTTATTTTTGCAATTATTCAAATCTACTTATGGTATTTTTTTTTTTTTTTTTAAGAGCTGAGGTGGGAGTTTGGCAAAAGGAAAGAGTGAGAAAAAGTCCACATCACAAATATAAAAGTGTGCTGTGGATCTACGAGGATAGCAGTGACATGCTCTTTGATCACATCCAGCTCAGTCTGCTCTGTTCCTAGGGGTGGGGGTGGGGAGATGCTTGCTTTACTTTAAAGTGACCTCATTGGCTAATGTGCACAGCTGTGTTAATAAGCTTGAAGAGAGAGACACATCCAGTTTTTTGTTTTGTTTTGTTTTTTAATCAAAAGGAGCAACAACTGAGATCAAGTGATTCTGAAAGAAGATGAGTACATTTGGGGACTATTCCACCATGGCTACCTTTTCAATAGTCAAAATCATGTCTTTATATTTCAGGGGCACATTTATAAGCCAAGACTGTCCACTGTTCATTTTTCTTCCCTCATTAGGAATTAGAAGAATGCCTTCACAGATGAACTGCTAAGAAATAGCTCGGGTCTGGGCCAGTTCTCCTGTGTCTTGGTCTGTGACCTCCCAGGCAAAGCACTCCATCCTTCCCTGCCAACCTCCTCCATCCCCCAACCCAGTAAGTGAATATGCATTACATGCAGGATAGAGTTATCATGTCCTTAAACAACTGTCCTTTTCAAAAGTATAATATAAAGCAGACTTAGAAAGTCTGCTGCTATAATGATTTCATGTTTTGCTGATCCTGGTCTTTTCTTCTGAAAGGCTTTTTAGTGGTCCCCAGTGAAAATTTGAGATCAGAATTTAAATGCGGGTTTATCTTTTTAACATACTTTAAAGTCCTCAGAAGTCACTAAGTCTCAGTAGCTTTGAGAATTTATAAGCATATCTAGGATGTTAAAGGATACCTTCCATGTCTTCTTTTTTTCCTACAAAATTACACTAATTGGAATTTGCATTTTTCCTCCCCTTTGTGATTTGAAGGAAACATATTACCGAATAGGAATAAGATTTGTTCAAGACCATTTCTTTGTGTGAAACAGCTCTCCCCAGACAGTTAGGGACCAATTATAGGAATTTCCTATATTCTTTGGATTTTTACAGCTGATATACACCCGTTCCTCTCCTAGGTAACAGCAGCACGCACATGTGCAATGAGACACAGGAAAGAAAAAAAAAAAGAGAAAAGAAAAACGTAATTATGTTGTACCTTGTTATATGCAGTTACCAGTGTTTGGTTAGAATGCCTGTATGATTTTTAATTCTAAATGAAAAGATTAAGTCAAAAGAAGTCAACATTCTCTTTAAAATTACCACTTTTCTGAATCAATCAACATATTCATTTGCATTTAAAACTTAGCATTTCTTTCTTCAGTCATATTTTGCTTCCATGTCCTTTGAAGTCCTTCTCTACTTTTCTTTACACTTGTCATAAAGACATTTTTATTTACCATTAAAACCCTGAGAAAAATTGACGAAGGCCTGAAGCTTTCATGTTCTTAAAGGTTTGCATCTACAGGTTAAATTGCAATAATACAGCCACTGAAAACTGTCCAAGGATGAATATAATAAATAGCCAAGTTCTTTTGATCTTTAAAAACTGTATTATATTAAGTTTTTGATTTCTATGATGTAGAACTATTGCAGGACCTTGTCACTTCTAATCGAGAATAGAGTCGTCCAAAGAAAACTCCACACATTTTTATTGAGCACCTACTATGGGCTACAACTAGGATAAGGCAAAATTTAAAGTTTTCACCCTCTGATTTGTGCTCAAACTTGAACACCTGAGTCCCTACCCTAATCTACTCTATGGCACCAAAGAGCCTTCAACTATATTTATGGACCAACTTTGAGCTAACAATGTGGTCAAGTCTTTTGAAGAAATATTAAGGTGAATAATTATGTGGAAAAAGTCCTAAGACAGAGACCTGACCTTCTAGAGTTTGTGATCCTTGGAAACCTATCTATCAGTGTGAAGACAGCAAGCATAAACTAGCAAGGATATGAATTCCTGGTGCTGACTGTCTGAGCTGGAATTCTGCTTCACTCCCTAGTCCTGTGATACCAGACACATTATTTTCAATACTTCTAAATCTCACTTTATTTATGAAATGTGTACAATAATAGTGCCCACTTTACAGGTGTAATGAGAATTCAATAAGATATCTTATTTTAAACGTAATGCCCAGCATGCCATTAGGACCAGATAAATTTTGTTATTATGATTATCATCATCATTATTTTTAGAAGAAAGGAAAGAAACAAAACTGAACAAAGCATATCCTTTCATACCAAACAAAGTAACATTAAAGGGAAAATCAACTATAAATACTAATGGCCATGAATTTTTATTTGTTTCTTTATGTTTACTAGTTACCCTAAAAAATTGTAAAGAAATTACAATTTCTACTTCCATGAATAAAAACTACTTTAAAAGCTTTTATTTTCTATTAAAAAAATCTAAGATTAATAACATGGAAACTAGGTAATGGCATTAGGAATAAAAATGCACTTGTGTAGAGTTTGAGTTTTAAAAACTTTGTTTTTAGTTGAACACTTCCACACAAATTGGCGTATTTAATCTTTACAAACACCCTAGATAGTATTTTTATCCCCATTTTACAGATGAGGAAATTAAGATTCAAGGTTACAGAGCTTCTTAGTGACAGAGGTATCTGACAGTCACTTCTGAATTCAAAATTCTGTAAATCAAAGTTTTACAAGGCTAATATATAGGCTGGAATATTTTCAGTCTACATTTATGGTAAACATAATTTCAGTTTTAATCAAAACAAAAAATCCAAGGCATAGCTTTCTATAACAAGTCAGAAAAAAAAAAACTAATAGAGAGTGTTACATTTTTTAAGCCTGTTTTGACTGCATTAGCAAGGATAAAGGATGCATAACTAAGATATTTTGAACAAATGTTAATCAGAAACATAATCATTGGTTCATATTCTTTTCAATGGCCCCATGTTGCTCCCCTAACCATCCCCTTGGTTTTGCTAAACCAATAAGTATAATTTAAGTCATGTTATTCTTCAGCGCAATACACCAAAAATAAGTGCCCGTAATTATATTGAGGAATGAGAACAGTAGTTTGAAAATAGAGAACCATTTACAATCACAGTTGACCCTTGAATAATATGGGTTTGAAGTTCAAGGGTCCACTTATATGTGGAATTTTTTCAATAAATATGTACTACACTACTACATGATCCATGGTGGGTTGAATCCCCAGATGCAGAACTGCAGATACAGAAGGCCAACTGCAAAGTTATACACAGTTTTTCAAATGCCTGGGGGGTCTGCAATCCTAACCCCAGTGTTTGTTTATGGGTCAACGGTAATACAGACTTGTTTTTGATTTACAACAGCAAACACTAGAAAATAGAGTAACTTGTATAGGTAAACCTCGGAGGTGTTGCAGGTTCAGTTACAGACTGCCGCAATAAAGGAAATAGTGCAATAAAGCGAGTCACACTAATTTTTTTTGTTTCATGGTGTATATAAAAGTTATGTTTACACAATACTGTAGTCTCTTAAGTGTGCAATAGCAGTATGTCTAAGAAATGTACGTACTTCAATTTAAAAATGCTTTATGCTAAAAAGTGCTAATCATCATCTGAGCCTTTAGCGAGTCATAATCTTTTTTTGGTAGAGGCTTTTGCCTGGATATCGATGGTTGCTGACTGATCAGGGTGATGGTTGCTGAAGGCTGGGGTGGCCGCGGCAATTTCTTAGAATAAGACAACAGTGACGTTAGCCACGTCGATTGACTCTTCCATTCCCGAAAGATTTCTCTACAGTATGCGATGCTGTTAGATAGCATTTTACCTACATGAGAGCTTCTTTCAAAATTGGAGTAAATCCTCTCAAATCTTGTTTTGCTTTCTTAACTAAGTTTATGTAATATTGCAAATCCTTTGTTGTCATCTCAACAATACATTGAAAATCTATTATTTAGTGTAGCTACCTTTATGAATTATCTTAGCGAGGTCTCCTGGATAACTTGCTGCAGCTTCTACATCAGCATTTGCTGCTTCCTCTCACCCTTTTATGTTGTAGAGAGGGTTTCTTTCCTTCAACCTCATGAACCAACCTGTGCTAGCTTCAAACTTTTTTTCTGCAGCTTCCTTGCCTCTCTCAGCCTTCATAGAATTGAAGAGTTAGGCCCTTGCTTTGGTTTGGACTTTGGCTTAAGGGAATATTGTGGCTGGTTTAATCTGCTATCCGGACCACTAAAACTTTCTCGATATCGGTAATAAAGTTGTCTCACTTTCTTACCATTCACAGTTTACTGAAGTAGCACTTTTAATTTCCTTCAAGACTTTTTCCTTTGCATTCATAACATGGCTAACTGTTTGGCATAAGAGGCCTAGCTGTCAGCCTGTCTTGGCTCTAGACATGCCTTCCTCACTAAGCTTAATCATTTCTAGCTTTTGATTCAAAGTGAGAAACGTGTGACTCTTCCTTTCACTTGAAAATTTAGAGGCCACTGTAGGATTATTAATTGCCCTAACTTCAATATTGTGTCTTACATATGCACAGTTTATGGCACCCCAAAACAATTACAGTAATAACATCAAAGATCACTAATCATAGATCACATAACAAATATAACAATAATGAAAAAGTTTGAAATATTATGAGAATTATCAAAATGTGACACAGAGACACGAGGTGAACAAATGCTGTTGGAAAAATTGTACCTATAGACTTGCTCTGTGCAGGGTTACCACAAACCTTCAACTTGTGAAAAATTCAATACCTGCCAAGCACAGTAAAGTGAAGTGCAATGAAATGAGGTGTGCCTGTACTGTACTTGCTCTTTGTAACCACAGGCATACCCTGCTGTTCACTCACCTAATAGAACTCTGGGAAGACTGTATCTTTCGACTGCACAACTATTTGCAAGCAGAGTTAGAAACTAATCCCTTTTAATCCAATTTACTTGCTATAATCATATTAATCTTCTTATCTCACCAATTTTCACTGTCACTCTCCCCTTCACGAGACCTTCAACTGATCCCCACTGTTCACTGAATAAATAGAAATGGATTTACGGAAAAACTGAATTCAACATTCACCATGTATGACTTCTGCCTTACACTGTCTTATCCTGTGCCCTTACCTATTTAATCCAGAAAGGTCCTCATCTTTTTCAAAGGACACTGAAAGTGTCATCCTTTTTTGAGCATGTCTTTGGCCACTCTATTCAAAACTATTCCTTCCATGAATACCGAGAGCAAAAAGCTTTCCCAGCTTCTAGAAAAGAAGTATTGCCCATCTAGAGCTCCTTGTCTTTATCTCATTTATGGGTTTTATCTCTGTACTATCTTGAAATAGGGCCATTTATTGTTGTGTTTCTTTTCTGCTACTAGAGACAGACTTCTGGTAAGTAAGGCAATTTTTTTTTTCACTTTTATAGTCCCCAATTGCAGCTGAATATGATACTTTACATATAGCAGGTAACCAAAAAAAAAAAAAATAGCATTTTCTTCTTCTTTAGGGATGTTAATATTTAATCTAGTGAAGGAACAAGACCTTATTTCCTACCATCCCTTGCCATTTATTTTTATAGGTTGCTGGGTGTGGGTGTATGTGTCTGAGCAATACCCAGGGAACAGGGTCAGGTTCTACTGGTAAACCAGCAGCTGCAACTGCATTGATGACTTGCTTGAAAAAATATAGGCATGATTCCATCTTGGGTAGGAAATCTAAGGGGAAGCACTGCATTCTAAAATCCTATAGTCTTAGAACTGGAAGACCTCATCTGATCCAAGGGCCTCATTTCATACAGCAACTAACAATAAGGAATACTTCTTTTTTAGAAGCTGGGAAAGCTTTTTGCTCAATACTTATAGGAATAAAAAATTTCATCATTTTTGATCAATCGATCAAAACACAGGCAAATAATAATCAGAAGAAAAAAAGTATCATTAAGCTCAGGGATTTTATGCTTTTAAGGTCTTATAAAGTCCTCAGGAGGTAACAACCACAGTAGAGCTGCAGGCAACATCTCCACTCAATTCTGGTACCATTTTCAAGGCACCATGGCCCAGATGCACTCAGAGTTCCTGTATCATAATTGTGCCTAAAAAGAAAATTATTTTGTTGCAAGATGAAAAAATTCTTAAAGATACTTTTTCATTATCTAAAAGCACTCATCCCCAATTATATGAAATTGTAATATTTAACAAATCTCCCCAAATTTCATCTTCTTATAACTAAAGACCTTTTTGTGCTATATTTGTTTTAAGAATTACATGTTTTATGTTAAATAAAAGCACAAGCTGCCTTTTGGAAGTGAGAACATTCCATATCCCCAGAAGAAACTTGTATGTTTTCCTGGTGATAGGAAGTGGAACTCTGCCAAGCAGTGAACTAATGAATTAGACTTTGGCAGCCCTCCATGCCTGACACAATTTAGTTCAAATTTATGAAATCTACCGTTTCCAGACATCCACTTGTGCCTAAGTCCTCTCTGTACTTTTCAGAGTAAAAAACATAACATTGCTAGACTTCTGATTTTACCTTGTTGACGAAGAAAGAATTATGAACAATATATGTTTTTCTAAACCGAATCTCTAACCATTTCTTCAATTTTGCAACAACAACAGCATCTCTTTGGGTAGAAAACAGAATATTTCTGTCTCTGATTAAATTAAATCCCCTTAGACATGACCGACCTAATCATCTCAACAAAATGTCTGCTGCCTCACAAAGATTGATGCCCTTTTGGAAAGAAAGGAATATCAGCTCTGTTCAAAGGCATGTTGTCTTATCTTCACATTCTTAAAACAAGAACAGAGGCTTTTTCTTCACACTAAGGGAGAAAAGTAACAAAGCCTTCCATCAGTCAATGTGAAGAAAGAATCATCATTAATGCTACTTTAAAACTCACTTTATTTGGAGGAACCTCTTTCAAAATGATATTTAAGAAATGAGCAAGGGGAAGATGAGAAAGCTGCACATTTCAAATACCTAGGAAAAATAAATCTTAGTTGCTAAGATTAGAGGACAGAGGCACAAGTCTCAAGAAAGTGATGTCTTCTTTCTAAATGTATACATACATGTATACATAATTATTTCTCTTTCTTTGTAAGTGGATGAGATCAGCCAACATCCGACTTCAACTGCATTCCAGATACTTCCCCAACTAGCCCTACTCACTGGACCCTGGAACTGCCCTGAGGGCTCTTCTTCATTTCTGGCATCATGGCCACCCTGCCCTCTCCCCTTCCTCTGCTTATCCTCGGGTACGTGCATCACCCTGCACCCCAGTCCAAGCTCCCCTTTTCAATTTTCTTCTCTAAAAGAATCAGTGGTCCCTTTCACAATGTATTTTTAAAATATTTTATGGCATTTCTCACAACACACTTAACAACTTGTTTAAACATATTTTCTGTTTGTAAATTTGTGAGCTTTCCACTTATAAAAGCTGTGTCATTTTTATCCTCGTATACTTTGAAATGCCTTACACATTTAGGGCTTTCCATATGTGTTGATAAAGTCATACAATTAAGTCAGTTTTTTGGGGAAAAAAATCCTTAAATATCTACTTGTTTTGCTTACCCAGTTTCTTTTTCTATGATGCTTTTATTTGCAGTTACTGGAGATTTACCGTTTGCTGAAAAATATATTTACAGTATAATAGGCACTGATGAAAAATTTAGTTCACCCTGAAATAACTGGATCACCAGAGGAAATCATTTTGTATGAATGACAAAAGCAATGCCAGTGTCACTTGGCCTTGTTGTGACCTTAGAATTACAAGGACACACAATGAATACACACATGTACTTTGGCATCTTACTCAAGGCATATACTGGTTTATAGAACTAATTTAAAGAGAATTGGTGCATTGAATTAAAAGAAATGTAAAGAAGAAGAGTATAAAATTAAACAAACTCCTCACATAAGACATAAAAATTAAATGTATGAAATAAGCTACTGCTAGCTTAGAATATACAAGAGATACTATCTTGTTTTCATAACTTATGCTGTATTAAGAAATGTTCTCTATCCTATAATGATTTCTTTGTACCTAAGTTTCATTGCATTCACTTAACAGATGTCTTTTGTCAAAGGGGTTATACTTTCTGTACATATGACTTTCAATTTTGTATTTTGGAATCCCATCTCAGCTTATCAGATATTTCACAATTTCTCACGAACTTGCTTTTTAAAACTCATATCAGTTATTTTTCAGAAGCAAACTAAAACTCTGTCTGGAACTGAATGCAATAGGTCAGCAGGCTCAAGTAATCCCAGTATCATTTCTAAATCATTCAGGTTTTTCAGAGATAGTTCAATGCTTCAGGCTTTGGTTTAGTGATTACTTGATATTACTGCATCAGAGGCTAGAGCATTACATAAGCATGGGAAGATTTCCAAATGGGAAAGAAATGTAGAAAACAAAATTTATTTATGTTGAAATTGGATCATAATTTTAAGTAGGAATTTCCAAATGTATGAAAAAAATATTCTTGTATTTTTTATAACAATGGAGCTTATGCTAGGTGCATGATGTGTTCTATTAGGTGATTTTGTTTTTAAGTCATCTCTTTAAGTCCCAGGGCAGTCTCCTTTCTCCCTCTATATTTGTTGAAGAATTGCTTACTGTTGACAGAAGCTAGCTACCCTAAACGAAATCTCCAGAACACTAAGAACTGTACAGAGAGGAGTAAGACATTGGACTCACTCTGAAATAACCAACAAAAGGAAGCTGTTTTGTGGAAATAAAAAAACAATAGCAATCTCATCTGGCTTTTACTTAGGTGTCTGAATTCTATCCATACCTTAAAACCCACTCAAATAATAACATAGCCGGCAAACCTAAGCCTACTTCAGAGCCTTTTAGGTCTCCTTCTTGCCTGGAACGTTCATCTCCCTGATTTTCATATGGCTCGTCAATTTCACACTTCAAGCCTCAGCTCAAATATCATATCTTTAAGGAGACTAGCCTATGTAATAAATCTCCCTTGCCTATCACTCTCTAACACATTTCTTCAGAGTACATAACACTATCTGATACTACTTTTTCTTTGTTTATTTCCTTCTTTGCTTTATAAAATAAATTGCTTACATTTTGTGTTATCTCCCATATCTTTGGTGCATACATCAATGCCTGACATATATTAAATAAATATTAACTGGTTGAATGAATGAAGAAACACACTCCTTTCTGAGTCTTAATATATCTTCACTCCATCTTATCTCTGATATTGATATTCATCCTTGCTCCAAAACTTTATATATATCTCACCTGGCCACTTTTCACTCTCAGGATTTATGTAATTCAAAAATATCCTCTATTAAGCTACAAATTTCTTGACAGCTGGGTTTTCTTTTATTAATTTTTGAAATATTCATGCCTTTAAGACATACATATACTAAGTATTCAAATAATATGATTTGAATGGATTGATGTAAATTATATCAATGGCGAGTTTAAGAATAATTATTTCTATTTTCCCCAGCAGCTTACAAAATGTTCAGTTTTCTAAAAGTCTCTGAGATGCACCTCTATTACTATAGCTCTGGCCTGCACTATGGGTAAACTCTACTGACTCTCAAACCCATGCAAAATCATGCAGAAGTAAGTGCCTAGAGCTCCAAATAATTTATTTTATCAAGCAGGAACTGAATAGGAAATAAAACATGCCAAGTGAGATAATAAAGTAGTGAGAGCATTATGAATGTGGTCAAGTTTTAGCTTTTATATTTATTGGAGATATTTCTCTGGTCATCAGAAAGCCCTTTAGTAGAACACAACATTAAAACTCTTGCATAAGCAGATAGAGATTTTTGAAACTTGAATTTGAGACCTTAATGGGCATCACTTCTCTATTGCCAGCATAATTCTCTCAGTCTGGGCTCTGGTAAGGAAATCAGACAACTCTCACTGCAACCTGGGGGTTGACATTAATTAAAAGCATAAAATCATAAAGCTTCTGTAGTGAGTTTAGACGTCAAATGAAATGGAGCAATTTTAAAAGTAAACTTCTTACAAAGGTAACTGAATGTCAGAATCTTAGTTTTTGTTTTTTCCAAAATAACAATATTTACAAAGTCTTTCTATATTAAATCATATACACATTCTTATAATTGACTTAATTCTTATCACTAGATCTTTTAATGTTCCTGAGAGTAAAGTTATAAGGGCATAGGTGTTAGCGCTTATTTTAGGTCCAAAGAAAGTAAATATATCTGTTTCATTTTGTTTCATACAGTAAAAACTAAGAGAACAAAATGTCTATTTATTTCCATATATCCTTGGCTTGAATGTTTATGTAGCTCACAAACTGACAGCAGGAATTAGAAAAGTCGACTTTCTTCTTCAGTGCCTTTTATCTCAAATCATGAAAGACTCCAATGCACAGATTAAAAAAAAAAAAGTTTTTGTTACAGCTTTACCCTTTATGATATTTTGTAAGTGGGGCTTGTCTTCTATGGTGTTTTTACCATATCTATATAATCAATGGAACACTAGATAGATGACTTAGGCAAAAGATACAGAAGCTGTCATGTTGAAATTACACTAGTTCAGCTTATTTCCTATTAGGGAGAGGAAATAATAATCTCCCTGTTGTACAAAATAGCATCAAACTCCACAAGAGAAACGGTTTCACTCTGTTCCTGGGCAATAAGATAGACCCAGTGACACTGTCTTCCTTCTGTAAAAGGACCATGAATAGATATGTTATTATAATTTCTATCCTAAAAATGAAGAAAATGAAATCAGCAAAAGAAGATGATTTCTTCAAGATCATACACCTGGAAATTTCCAGAATGACAGAAGTGATTTGAATGGGAGGATGTAAGAAAAAAAAGTTGCTATGTAGAGTGATCAACTGTCCTGGTTGCCTGAGACATGGGACTTTTCGGCTAAATCGGGACAGCCTTGGGCAAAGGATAAGAGTGGGACACCATATGTAGAGATGTATAAATCATGGCAAGGAGTTTAGAATTTATTCTAAAGGAAAGTGTTTACCACTGAAGTGTTTTAATATGGGAATGGCATGACTTGCCTTGAAGCCAGTGCAGAATGTCACATCTGGCCCACTACGGACATACTTGGTCCTTTACAACACATCCTGAAATCAAACGAAGCTTACAAAATGAAAAGCAATAGGGTGAGTTCTTGGAACTCAAGGAGGAAAAATAATGGATGCCAGAGAAACCAGACTGGGCTCTGGAAAATGAGAGTAAAAAATTTTTTTAATAAAATATTACTTTAGATTTTCAATTTATTGAAACATTTTCCTTTTAAACCATTAAGATAACTGGGGAAATGACTGAAAGGGCAGGTGGTGAATAATTTTTTGCCTAACAAATGGCAACATACCTTCTTAGAGAGCTCATTCAGTAGTTGATGCTTAGAAACAAGTCCATTGATAAAAAATAAATACATAGGTAAATTTGACATTGAAAATAATGTAGCATTTAGTGCAAAGAAAACCAATACTGTAATAAAGAAATAGCTAAACTATGCAACCAAAATATATTCTTTTTGTAAGAAAGGAGCCTTTGCCAGCTTATTTTTCCTTTTTTAAAAAATTATTTTTATCACAGGTGCTAGAACTTTAAGGGCTTCTTTGTAACTCTAAACGAATCAATTTCTAATACAAACTTCTTTCCTGTTTCCTCCACTGTCAAAGAACTCCAGCTCCAAGATATTCTGAAGAGCTTCTTCAGATGATCATCACTGCCATCTGGGAAATCCTGACTCCTTTGAGTTTTTGTGACTCATTTCTCTTCAGCCTTGTAGATTTCAAACAACCAAATCATCTATAACAGCAACAAAATGCAACAAAATAATACTCCAAAAGTTTCATGCATCTTCTTTTCTGTGATAGAGAAAGAGCATTTGTATTTCTGTTTGATTCAAAATTCAATCTTACATCATCTACTGCTGTTCTTATCTTAGGGTTTATGTTTTAAATACCGTGATTCAAGTGAACAGTCAGTCTGTAATACTCTCTACACCATTGTGTTTTATCAGATATAAATTAGCCAGTTACTAAGGTATCATGAGCCATGAGCATCATTCAAGCAACCCTCTTCAAGGAAGGATACTTCTGTTCATAGGCACCTAAGAGAACAATTTGTCCTACTGAATCAGAATCTAGATTCCATCTGAATATTCATGCAGCACTGAGTACAATTGAATTTTATATCCTTTGAATTAATGTGGTTAGGAGCTAGCATGTGGAGAAGTCAAGCAATTTTCCTAGTCACTTTCATATTTTAAGCATCTCTGAAATACAAGTACTACAGAAAAATTTATTTGAAATTTCAGATAATTTAAATGGAACAACAGTAGTACATGACATAAATAAAGAGATCTTTGGGATGAATACTCTTCTTGGGTGTTTTTCATCGCTCTTTCAGATCACAGTACAATTAATGGGATAAAATGATTTAACAGTCTGGGTGTCTGGTGGAAACCATTCCCAATCCCTTTCCTGATTTGCAGAATGAGCCAGAATTGTTAGGCAATTTTTCATAATTTTACTTCAGCTGTAAATTTATGTTCAAATACAAGGAAACTCTCAGGGAAACAAAGCATATGCAAACAGACAAACCTCCCAGTTAATGAAATGCCTCCGTGAGGATTGCAATCGATAACAGTATAATCTATGTTCATAAATAAGAGTATGGCCTCGAAAGAGTAGAGGGCAGTGATGAATTATTCAGGAGGGCTGCTGTGCTGTTGTTTCCAAGTTTAAAGCTCTTCAGTGATAGAACACCTGGCTTAGCACCCGCTGACTCCAGCCTCCTCCGAATAGCTAAATCTCTTTCTTCCTTCCTAATTTATCCACAGAGCCCAAGGCTCTTGCAGCTTATCTGAGGGTAAGTTCAAAAGAGAGACACTGGACTCCAAGTGGAGTAGGTCACTTTCAGCAGGTCACCCACCCACAGGCAGAGATATTATTTAAGGTGGGGAACTGTTGACTCTAGAAAGCACCACTCACAGTTACCTAGAAGACTAGGACCTCATAAACACTTTAATTTCTAGGGACTGTCAATGATGGTTAATGTGAGAAGGGAGAGGGAATCAGCAGTTAATAAGGAAGAATAATAGAAAATGAAACTGTTTCCCCTTGCAAATGTCTGCAATTTGTGCCTCTTCCCATTAGTTTCATAACGAGAGAAGATGTTGTAGTAATAGCAACCACACAATTCCTCCAAGGATTATGAAGGGTTTTGCCTTCTCTGTACTTACTAAATTTATAGCTGTGATATGCTATAGGCAGTGAATAGTGTTTGTGAATTGGGGAGAGGCAAGACTTATTAGCTGGGCTAGCCCACAGTCTAAGCATCTTAGTCAAGCCAGCCTTAAGTGACCCTAGGAGTAGAGATTTCATCACATCTTCTGGGAAGCAATTATACAGCCAATAATTTTTAGCATTATTAATTTTTCATATTCAGATTAAATTTTCCTTGGCTTTATTCCTTCCAGTTATTAATACTTTTTGACCTAAATAGCTACCCTAAATAATGTACATTTGCACAAAAATAATATTTGTAGATTATAGCATTTGATAAAATGGAAAGATAATGCTAGTCTCTGTCTCAAATTGTAGTTCAAATTTCTCCTAAAATGCAAACATTTCAAAAACATGTCAACTTTCAACGCACCTGATTCTCCAAAAGCTTCTTTCTAGAACTTTAGTTTTAAAACTTCAGATGATCAAAGAGGACTAGATATATTCTCTTGGGAATTTTGCTGTGAAATATTTTTATTAACGTTCACACACCAAATCCCGCAAGCAGTGTTGACTTCCATTTGCTGGACTCCAAACTCACAGAACGTTCATCAAAAGCCTTTCCTATCTGATCACCAGAAGAGATTGCTCTGAGAAGAAGGTCAGCAGTTTTTGACCTAGTTCCTGGCCTGCAGGTGTTTCCATCGGAAAATAAAATTGGCCATACTTCAATGCCCTCTTCCAAAACTCCTGAATGAGTAGAGAAGGTACGATGCTTCAGAGTCTTTAGCATCTTTCTTCACATCAAAGACAAAGGAAAACTGATGGAGAATCCCCTAGACATTACTGTTTAAGGAATAATGTATTCAGAAAAAAAAGAACCGTCGAATATGCACTATTCCATACTGAGAAATCAGCACCTTGGTTTCAGGCCACTAAAAGAGAAAATCTTTCTTAAGTTTGTCGTTACATTTTGCAGTGAAATTTAGAAGTTAACAAGAAAATATGGGCAAAATCATATATGTACTTTATGGTTCTCCAGCTCTCCCACAATCAGATCATGATGCAGAATGGCCAGGACAATTAATTAGCTACGGTACATAAACAGTAACACTTTTAAGTTCAGCATGTAAAATCAGAGAAGTAACCAACTCTGGGCTTTCAAAAATTTGGTTACTGTAGCAACTCCATCTGCATGAATGAGAATCAAAAGGAATCAAATATAAAGAAGCACATGCAGATCTTTCGCAGCCATGATAAATAAGATGTGGAGGTCAAGACCATAGCTTTCAATTAAATTACAGGAATTGTTCATAATTTCTTTTTGGAATCAACCCATTTTATTACATTAATATCATGGTATTATAAAAATCTATTTGTATTCTTTTAAAAAACTGTATAATGAGACAAATGTGATATCTACCCCCTTAACAGATTTTTAAGGGTACAATACTGGTGTCTATATGCACAACATTTTAGATATCTGCCGTAAAAGAGTTGTTGGTGAATTAGTCCTCAGCAAAGAGGAATCAAGCTACTCTCAAGTATATTATGCATTAAAAATATCTAAAGCCCATATTTAATAGACATATAGTAAAGGATCTTGAATGGTACTTTCAAAAGATAGATTGGCACTTTAATCTCATTTGTCAAACAAACGCAGTTATTAAAATTACCCTTGATGTGTGCTCTAAATTCTCCATCTTAACTTTGCTTCTCTGTCATTATATTGCAACCATTTAAAATTCCAGTGCAGGTTTTCTATAACAAGGTCACATCAAAAACATTAAACTCCCTAACTTCTAATCATTCTAACATTTCATTTTATTTTGTAGGAAGATACGCAGGCAGTAATTATAAGTTCTGGTTTTAGTTATTAATATGCTAAAGCAGACCAAAAAGAGTTTATTTTTAATCCCAAAACTTGCTATGTCAAGTAACTGAATTTAAACACTGCATAATATCGTATTTTGCAAGGATATATAATATCATTGCTTATAATTTTATATTGAGGTGGCCAAAATGTATAATTCTTTAAGTAATAATCAGTGACTTACACATAGTCAGGAAAACTATCAATGAACATGTCCAGATTTGTTTACTAGTGATCTGAAACCAGGCCATTACAATAAAGAGAAGCATAATAACAGCCTCCAGGAATTTTAAAGTAAAAGATAAAAGAGGTTCCTGAAGTTTGTGAAGGGAATAAATGATGTGATTTTCCCTTACCTTACTGTAAAAATTAATTAGCTGAAAGTTTAAAGGAATTAGTTTTTAAAAAATTATTAATCCACTCAAACATAATTATATGCTTCAATATCTTCTAGACATTGCCCAAATGAATGTGCATTTGCACATAATGCAATTATAATGTATCTCCAAGTTCATTTTCTGCTGTTCTCATTTTGTCCACAGACATTTTTTATGCTTGTTATTTCTGTTAAACACAGATCTATATTTTGAAAAAAAGATCTATATTTCAGTTAAAATATTTGAAAATACATAATATGTCTACCACAGAAAAATACAAAAAGTATTAAGAAGAGCTAGCACTGGACTCCCACTGTCAAAGCCCCACTAGCCTTCTAGACACCCCACCCCTCTAGGGCTCCTTTCCCATTGTTCCAAGGACGAAGCCTCTTATTCCTCTCAGGCTTTTGACCAGATTGCTATTTAATTGTATTCCTCTGGTCGTCCTGGCCTCAATTTCCTCTTTAACTCCTCAGATCTTCTCTGGCCATGCTTTATAGGTAGGAATTTTGCCTTGCTACCCCCACCCAGTCACCTTCTATCTCATTATTCTGTTTTGTGTTCCTATAGCGGCAGCCCTAGAAATTACCTTACAAATAAATTCATTTACCTGCTGACTCTACACCCCAGTGACAGCCCCATAAGGCAGAGACCTTGATAATCTTGTTGATCACAGCAATGCGACATCTCATACAGGACCTTAGCAAAGTGTAGGTATGCGATAATGTGAGTTGAAAAATAATGTGTGAAGGGGAAAAAATGAATTAAAAAATAAGAAATCTCATATAATCCTATCACTTGGAAGTAAACTTTGTTAATTCTCTTAATATTATTTATCTCTCTCACTTAATTATTTTCATTAGTGAGCTATGATAATGAATAGAGTTTGTGCTAGTTAGTCAGTTGAACCTAAATATGGTGATACATCATAAAATATACATGATTACTCTTACACAGTGAAGTCATATTATAGATATTGTTTTGTAACCTGCAATTTTAATTTACTCATACATTAATAAAAATTTCAGCATGCCATTGAATTCTAAAGTTGAATTTTATGGCTGTAGTATATGCCATCATATATCTTACAATAGTAATAACTAATAATTTATGTATGCTTACTGCATTACGTTCTGTGTTAAAAATCTTATATTAATTATCTCTTTTATGTTCTCAGTAACTCTGATATTGCTCCACTTTATGAATTGTCAAGGCTCCCTTTGGATTAAACGGCAGAATGAGATTGAATCCAGGACAAAGAAAACATTTTTATTCTATCTATCTATCTATCTATCCCTTTCAGGAAAAACAAGTTTATGCAATTTATACTGCTACCAACTCTTCCTGAGAATGTCTTCATGAGAATATCTTTTGGAACCCAAGGTGATTTTGGATACTTTATTTTTGACAGTTGGATAGGCATTAGTTATTATCTTTTTAATATAATTTTATTTCCTAGGGAACTTGAATAGTTTTTCAAGATGTATTGGCATTTCCATCTTTTTGTCTGTGTAATAAATCATATTTGAATGATGATTTGTTGATTTATTATTGCTACTTATCCGATTATGCTTTGTTCATTAGAAGCTACATAACTCTACCCATTTTGCAGACAATATGTTTATTACAAGTAATGATTTAACCACATTTAAACTAATATGATTAATTATGATTTCTGAATCTGTTTATTCTTGAGGTAGAAACTCTTTAGTGTGGGGTCAGTTGGCCTAAATTGTTAAGACCAGGAAATTGGCAATTGCTTCTTCTGGATTTCCCATCAGCATGCTCTCCCATCACCACTCCATATAAAAAATTTTCACATACACCATAACTCCCTGGCCTCTTCTTTATTCACTTTTGATACCTCTGTGAGTACCTGATATATAATATAATGTTTTTTTCTCTTCTATTAGATATGTATAAGAGCCCTGAGAGCAGAATCTTGGTTCAGCTTAATGCTGTATCCTCAACCTCTGATACTTTGGGATCCAAAAGATTCTTGCTCAGAGCAGGCATCCAAAAAAATAACTGAATGAACTGATTCATGGTATCCCTCTCAATTGGAAGCCTAGTTTTGCTACACTGTACAACTTTGAACAAGTCACTTAACTTCTTTGAAAACTCAGTTTCATATCATACAAAACATGGACATTTGAGTATGTACCTAAATTATGAATGTAATGAGTTTATATAAATTATTTCCTTAGTACATTATTTTAGTTTGGTAACACAACATAATTGATACTTTCTGTCAAGTGAAAGTGTCTACTTATTTGATTAGACTCATACAGAGCATGATCAATAGGAATTTTTAAGAATTTTAAGTTTGTATCATTTTGATTGTTTTGTTTTATATTCTATGCTATATTACTATAGTGGTAATAAGAGAAATAAAGTTACTTTTCTCTATCAGGATAAAAATGTATAATATTGGAATAAAATGGCCTACAATGAATGGTCAAATTTCGAGTTCATTTCTGACTGCATTTCTGCCTAAGAGACCACAACTTTACAACTATTTCTATTATCTGAAATTTTCTTTGGTAAACTAACGCTGTAAAATGTATTTGCATGACACTAATAATCACATAAATTTAGAAAAATGATCACTGAAAAGTAAGGGTTTTTAACACTGTCATTGTGATTTAATTAATTAATTCTGGTTTCTTGCCTTGGAACAAAATGTTTCCTTATTCCATCTTAAAGTTATATATTCATTTTGACTTTTTAAATCCTTTGTCCAGTCTAAGTGTAAAATGTTTAGGTCGTATTATTTGACTTTAAAGGGGGCCATGTATGTCATTGGACAACATAATAAAATGGTTAAGAACAGAGAGAGTCTGGGGCCAGACTATATAGGTTTTAATCGGCTTCTACTACTTAATCATTGCATCACTCTCAGCTAATTACTTAAACCCTTTGGAGCTCTATTCCCCCTTATTTAAAATGAGGAAGACAAGAACTCTATTTACTTCATAGTGTGATTGTAAGGATTTAAGATGTTAATATAAAAAAACAATAAGGACAATACCTGACTTTGGTAAGGAATGTATTGTATAATTCTCTAGTACATAAATTCAAGTTTACTGTTTTATACACAGAAAAGCCACTCTTCATCAAGCTTTCACTTAACTGTAGAAAAGCTTTTGATGTAGACTTCTAACTCATTTGCTTTAAGCCAGCATATTTTTCTTTATAAGTGTTGACATTCTCCTGTGGCAGGAAAATCAACATTTTCAGCCACTTGCTTTAACTAACGGAATGAGGCCCAGCTTCAGCATCTATCCATTCCCAATTTGCTTTCAACAGCCTTTTAAATATGTGGAAGTTCTAAGCCCCATTTTATCTAAATGTCAGGATTTTGTTTCCTTTCTTTCATGATTATGCCACGAAGTATAGTTATTGTGCTAAACCAAGCTTAGAACAGATCTGCTGTCTGGAGTTATATTCATACCCCCAATTAATTAGCAAAAGTATTACAATTAATGTATAGAGAAAATTTAGATTTACATGACATAGAAACCAACTTCCTTCTAATAGACTCATGGAAAAAGGAAAGGAGACAGAGCTGTCTTTTGGAGCTTGAGGTCACATCTTTACTATTTCAAGCAGAAACAAATAGTTTGCTTTACAGCAATAGATAACAAAAGCTTATATTAAAAATGACAAATGCAATGCCAGGAGAGAAGAAAACATGCTGATAAAGGCAACCATGTCATAGACAACTTCTCTGGAAAATCATTTATTATCCAAAGCAGGTGGCAATCTGTATTCACATTTATGACAAAGTTGTGACAAAACCTTTATTCTTTCAGCCTTCTTATGATGTAAGATATCTGATTTGAAAATGATTTCAATATATAATCTCTCTGCTAAGCCTTGGCATCATATCACCATCTTATGTTGCTATAGTTCAAGAACATTGATTCTAAAGGCTGATACAGAATGTTCATAACCATGGGGAAATAAACAGGGAAGAAAAGGAAATATGGGAGAGAAATAGATCTATACCAAGAATACTAAAAAGGTCTTCAGTGACTCTCAAAAGAGGTATTAATAATACAGAAGAAACACACACACACACACATACAAGACTACCAATTGTCAACCATTGTGCAAGGTTCATTTAAAATGCTTTTTCAATCTTTAAATTTTTGTTACCTCTGACTTGAGTGAGCTCAGCTCTGAATCTCTACCCCACCTAAAATGACTTTTAGGGCCCCTTTCATGAGTAAGTCTGGATCACTATAATATTCCTAAGAATAAGCAACAATTCTAGTAGATTTTTAATAAAAGTTTGTTGAATAAGTAGGTATTAATATATGTTTTATCTACTCTTCCCTACTTCTCACACATTCACAAGACATTGCAAACTCTTCAGGTGTAGAAACATTATTCTATTCACACTGGTGACACTGGCAGTCAACAGTGTCATTGTAGAAAATTAATGGTTATTTATGAATGGAGACCACAACTATATTTGTCAAACAGATGACTGAATTTGACATGAAAACCAAGAATGCAAATATGAGGCAAGAGCTTGCAATAATTGAAAATTCACATTTTAAGAAATTAAAGCTATAACTTTCTAAAATCATCAGTTTAAATTATTTACATATATTTTGCAATGCTCATGATAGTATTTGTACTTAATTTAACACTTCATTAAGATAATTAAAAACTAACCCATTGATGTGTTTTAATGCTCTACTATAGAAAAGTCCTGTTTTATTTATTTAATTTTTTTAAGGAAAGCGCTGGCATAGGTTTAACTCATAAAATTATTGCTGTTTACATTTCCTTTCGCATCTTTTACATAACATCTTATAGCAGATTCTGAAATATTATAGCACTTCATTTTTAAATTATTGTCATGAAAAAGCTCTACAATGAACTAAAAAGATTATTTTATAAGCTAAACAATACTTTAAACTTATTCGGTCGCTATTGAAACTGTCACATCAATGTTAACTCACATAGAATTTTAGCAAACCTGTGTTACTGAAAAAAAATCCAACAAAGTATCTATGTATTTTCTAACAAGATATTTTTAAATGACACTTTTTACTATTAAAATAATAAAAACATCTTCTACTAACCACTTAAAATATATTGAGACAGTGAATTAATCAGTTTAGCCCTCATTTTCCTGTTCTGCATTTCTTTTGTCCAATTAGCGCATTGCTGAAAATATCACAGGGCTTTCTGCTTCTTTCTCTCCTATATTTCACTGACTATGTCAAATTACAATGGGGGCAACACACCCAGTTCCCCAAATCTCAGGAATAGATTAGGGGTACCCCTATATGCTTGTAGAGCATCCTGTTTAAATCCTGTTCCTCTTTTATATAATTTATTGTATAATGGGTATCTGCTATGAGGCTGGTCTCATTCTAGATGATACATTATTTGAGGAAAAGAACTGATTTATGTTATTCAGAAGCACTGAGGCTAAAACATTGTACAAACATCAAGTTACTTTTATTTATATTATTTTGCAAAATTACTTTTGGTATTTGAATGTAATGCTTCATTAAGAAAGTTTAGACCTTACATGGTTATGTATTCCTATGCACACTGTTAAATGTTATGGTAACATAACACTGCCATAGACAAGCAGTAACTACTCCTTTGAGAATAGAGATTATGATTATTTACCTAATGTAAGACATAAAGTTTCACATAAAGTTTCAAAAAATATTTGCTAATAATTATTTTAAAATTGGGTAAACTCTATGGTAAAAAGATTATTTCTATACTAGATATGGAGAGTGACTGGAAAGAATGACAAGAACTGTAAAGTGAGAAATACTGTTTGACTGGAGAGAGCAAAGGAAATTCTATTAGAGGTCCTACCTTAAGAGGCAAATATTTGCAATATAACATTAGAATGTTATAATAAAATAATAATAAAATTCATATTGGCATATACTTACTACAAGTAAAAAATAAGAACCATAGAGATAATTTAAAATTCACATGTAATCATGACTCAGAGAGAAATACAATCACTATATGCCTGGAGCTATCAAAGGGTGATGTCACAAAATTTGACAACTCCTGGCCCAAGCAACTTATCTCTCCTATGTTAAATACAGCATACCATTTACCATGAACTGGCTCCATATTATCACTGAGGGATTTTTGTCACTTTTATTTTAACTTTTCCATGTAAATTTTTCTAAAGGAACTGATTTTTCTTATTAATCATATGCACTACAACCCAAACAATATTTAAAAGACAAAAATGAAGATAAGGTATGTAAATTAGGTAAAAGCAAACATAAATAGCTACAAATCGGGGTCTCATTTTATAATGAAGGTAACAGGTGACTTTTCCAGTTTGGAATGGGTCTGGGGGTTCTATTCCCACTGATAACAGAAGACTCACCATTCATTAAAACCCTTAACCTCATTCATTCAATATTGTTTCAAGTTGATATACTTCTTCGTAATGTGTCAGAAGTGAAATTGGGAGGCCTGAGCCAAAACATTGAGCTACCTTTGATCTCATCCAAAATCTCAGGAAGTAGACCTAGTTGAAACTGTGATGGCAGTGATTTATCTTTCGTAATATGGTTATATACCTATTTCATTATACATTTCAACCAAGACTTTTAATGGGTGTAGTGCATAGAAACTAGGCATTGAAGAAAATATTCCTCGGGATTTAAATCCTGCCTCAATGTCTTATTAGTTTTGTGATCTTGGATATATTGCCTGAGGCAACAGAACCTGAGTTTCCTCTTCTATAAAGTGATGATTATAATACCTTCCTACAAACTGGGAAATTGTAGAAGTAAATGAGATAACCTTTATAAAGTACCTAGCAGCATGATGGACACACTGTAAGCTCTCAATAAATGGAGCAGTAGAATTGATTTCCCTAAAAGGCTTTACTCTTAGCATCTACTTCTCTGCTACAGGATTCTGTATTTCATTGACTTCTCTAAAAAATGTGAAAGTTTTCAAAACACTAAAGGAGCACAATATAGTAGAGATGCACATTCAAAACTTAAGACTTGCACTTACTAGGTTTTATCACATCAGATGAGACCTGGAACCTCAGCTTCTTATCTATAGATTGAGGCTAACAGGATTATTATGAAGCCAAGATCTATGAATTGTGTGTTAATTTGTCTAAAAAAAAATGTTCAGTAAGCATCAGCTTCTCTTCCAATTGTTGTAATGGGACTGCTTCAGACAACCTTGCTGTCCTTCATCACAAGTGTGTGTCAACTATGTCTAGCATGATTGCCCTCATGGCCTCCCCTGGCAGATAGTGTGATTCTTGAAGGCATCCTTTCCTGCTGAAGGCAGACAGAGCCCCAGCATCATTCATAATACATCTCCAGGCAGCACACACTCATTCATAAGAAATGGTACAAAATTTGGAATATCTATGCCCTTCCTACAGAATGAGCAGAAAATTCAAATGACTTCAATGAACAGGCAGTTAAAGTAAATAAGTGAAGCTACATGGGAAGAAAGATGAACAATGGCAATGAAGACTTGGCCTCAAGTGATGGGAATAATAGAGTTGTAGGGACCATTCGAATTTAAGGGAGCCTATACTACAGTGGTAGTTGTGGCTCAATTCTTGATGGTTTTTGAGGCCATTCAAGAATGAGGATGGTGTTGCTCGTTCACCCAAACATTCAAGAGAAGCTAACATTTCTTAATTCTTAAATACTGGCAGCTAATTAAGACTTAAAACACTGTAGGACTAAATTAAATAAATCTATGGACTGTATTCAGATCTCAGGCAGAAACTCATACCTTTGTAGCCACAAGCAGCTAAAATCTAAAAAGGAAAGAGTCACTCGCCTCTCTGAAACTCTGTTCCTTACAGCTCAGGAAACTAAAAATAACTTGTAAAAATCCTTGTTTAAGAGTAAATCATCATGAGAAAAATTTAGACTATTGTGATTACTTTCTACAGACAGACCAGAAAATTGGAGCATGAGAAGAGAGGATTGAGGATCCATATTAAGACTTTTTCCCAAAGTGATCTTCTTGAATGAATAGAATTTGTAACTTATTATAAAAGAATAACTGGAAGCAGGAGTGCCAGGTGGGGAAATGTATCACTTGAGAAGTATAGGTATTGAATCCACCTTGCTGTGAAAAGTATTAAAGCAGAAAATGTAGGGGTGACTAGCTTAGCCCCTTGAAAGATATATCTTTTAAGATCAGCAAATTATATATATTTTTTCCACCTGCAACCCTTATTCACAATCTAGGGACTCATGGTACATCTGTCAGTACTTAGCTCCATTTTCTCCTCTGTGGCCTCGCTGCAGGAGTTTCACAAGATGGAAAATTCACTTAGGCTACCTGCTCTAGATAAAAGTCTGGAATGGTGAACTCAAATCCCAAGAGCCTCTGGTACATACTTCAGTTCGACAGAGAAAAATTTTAACTGCACTTGAAAGAAAATGACCCTGGAAAATAGGTTAGCAAGGCAGCAGGAAGTGTGTGCCTGGGTATGTTTTGAATTTTGAATTCTGAGTACTCTTTATAGGCAGAAAATGCTGTTTTATGCCTCTAGCTATAAGACAAAAATAAAACAGAACCCCACCACCCTCTCATCAAACCATAAACCTCCTCCAAGAAGTTGATCTGTAGAGTGGCATGCATGAATTATTTGTGCTTTAAAATATATTTTGAACAAAAGCAGAAGCTAACTCTTTCCAACAAATTAAATGACAGGTTTTTTTATCCCATTAAAAGGGATAAAAAATGAACAGTCCTTAAATTTTATAATTAATATATTCATATTTTATTTTTTTAATGAAAGAAAAATTTAAAACATCTTTAGTATCTCATAGACCATATGTCTCCATGACAAAACATTGATTAAATTAACAAGAATATTTACCTGTGGGAAAATTAACTCTCTCTTACACACACACACACACACACACACACACACACTCCAAATATACATGCAACTTGTCCTTGTGTATTTGTATATAAAATATTAATTTGGGGGGCTTCCCTGGTGGCGCAGTGGTTGAGAGTCTGCCTGCCGATGCAGGGGACACAGGTTCGTGCCCCGGTCCAGGAAGATCCCACATGCCGCGGAGTGGCTGAGCCAGTGAGCCTCGGCCGCTGAGCCTGCGCGTCCGGAGCCTGTGCTCCGCAACGGGAGAGGCCAGAACAGTGAGAGGCCCGCGTACCGCAAAAACAAACAAACAAACAGAAAACATATATATATATATATATAAATTTTGAAATATACTACTCATAGCAGATAGCCTGATAATACATAGATGGATACGTACATATATGCATACATACATGCATAGGGAGAGTGTATAAGGAGGGAGGGAATTTATTGTCTATTACAATAATCCTATCTATAGAAAGCCTGGCTATGAATGTTGTGCTGTTTTTATTATGGATTTTAAACATTGCTGATTTTAAGCACTCGTGATAATAAATTTATTTTTAATTGAGCCAATAACTAAAGCTACATTTTTCAGGTAAGCAGGGGAAAGGTGGGATGGGCTTGTGTGGGTCAAATCCTATAGCATTAAATATAAGGCTGATGTGTCCATCCCAGATTTCTTATTTCCTTGTTAAAATGGTCTTTTATTCATTTATTCTGTGTTAATGTCAAATTTATGTTTAATTAATCACTGTAAATTTGAAAACAAATTAATTATCTTTTATGTCAGAAAAATACTTATTCAGTAACATAGGTCTAAACAAAGGTAAATGCTCTTTGATAAAGAGGCATTTCCACAGATTGAAAGGTTGCAGGGAAATTTGCTTTTGGACACTTTTGCATGATATATCTAGATATGGGAAGGAGCAAACATCCTTTGTCATTTGATTCAATATGTCTTTAATGATCTTTTAAGCTTGAACAATGTGGTGCTTATGCCTGAGACATTTATGATATTGTTTAGAGAAACTAGCTTTTTTAATGACTAAAACTAATTATTACTATTGTAGAAAAGTAATTTTCACAACCCCAGAAATAAAAGGGTCTTCGTGGTTTCTACCTACGACAAGCCCAGATTCATTATAAATAAATCATGCTGATGTGGTAAGCTATCTGAACTCTCATATAGAAACCACCCTAACTATCCATGAGAACACCATATGCAGGGCCTGAAACCAACAGGGGCTATAAAATGGCAAAAAAGAAGTAGATGTGTGTGTGTGTGTGTGTGTCTGTGTGTGTGTGTGTGTGTGTGTGTGTGTGTATCCCAGTAAGATCCTGTATGTATTTATATATATGTACATATAATGATAGTTGTTTTGGGTGATACTAGCTTCCTATTTCTGTGTCTATTTCCACCTAACCCCTCACTTCACACTTGCCCAGGATACCACCCATATCAAGATCTTCCATTCAAGTTTCAGGGAGTATCCTAGATGAATGAAAAATATCTCATAAATACCTTTTCTCTCATTATAAGAAAGAGAATGGAAACTTAATTGTTGCTGGAGAGAGGTTATTAGTTCAAACTGATAATTGATAAAATAAAGTATGTACTTATTTCTATAACTCCCAAAACTCACCTAAAACTCATAACTGATACTTCCAATCCCATTCCTTAACTCATAAAGTATGACAGCACTTACTTCTATAAAATGTCACCACTAGATTTTTTTTTAGAAATGTACAAATATGCAGACAGAGAAACCATGTCTAATGTTCAAACAAGAGATCCAGACTGTTTCAACAAGAAAATCCAGGGAAACTATTTTTTTTAACTGGTCTGTTCATTCACAGCAAGAAGATGTTTCCAGCTGATGTGTTTGATTGAGCTAGCTGATAAGTTTTATTGGTCTCATGTAGACGATGAAACAAATGCCTAATGGGGGAAATTGCTTGGAGTCTGACTTGGAAGCAAAGTTGGCCTCTGGCTAGTGAGTGGGTCCAGCTGAGAAAACTAGTTTCAGTCCTCTATAATGTCTAAAAATGTAAAGCAGGAAAGAAAGACAGAAGATGGATACTTCATTAAGACAGATGAACTCAAAAAGAGTGGCGATGCAGAGAAAGTTAATAAAGGAAGTAGGGAATAAGCAGTGTTGCAGTTATTACCAGCATAAAGCAAATTGCCCAGGGTCCCATAAATCTTTTCAGGTTCAATCCCCCATGCTTAGCCAGATGATATTCCTGAATCTCTGCACATGCATCTTGCCCCACTCTCTTCATTTATTTCCTCTTCAACTAAAAGGTACTTTCAGTTCAATGTTGAAGTTTTTGAATAAAATCATTCTGGTGAAACATTGTTATTAAAGCAACTTTTGAATGGTTTCCAGAAATAAAAACAAAAGGCAAAAATAAAAAGAGTCTCTATTAGGACTGAAAAACATATTTAGAGATGCTTCAATGGATAGTGTTATCTAGCTTCACTTATTCCTGCAGTACTAATATTTTTAGACAAACAAAACTGAATATCTACAGCACAACATTAAGTAAGACTAGATTATTTCCCACCTTTATCTAGCCTTGTCTATTTCATCACACTTGTGGTTCTTCTGCGAAACTTCTCTTTTTCTGCACTAACATAGGTATTAACTTTTTTAAAGTGCGTGTGAGGATACTTCCATATACCTTCATAAGATATTATTCCTGTGATCTTATTACAAAATAATTAAATAAAAAGGTGCTACACTGATTTTCTGTCAGAGAGGAATGACAATGCAATTATTGAGTTACCTTAGGTACATCTCTAAAAATGAGAGTAACAGAGCTTTCCTGGTGGCGCAGTGGTTGAGAGTCCACCTGCCGATGCAGGGAACACGGGTTTGTGCCCCGGTCCGGGAAGATCCCACATGCAGCGGAGTGGCTAGGCCCGTGAGCCATGGCCGCTGAGCCTGCGCGTCCGGAGCCTGTGCTCCGCAACGGGAGAGGCCACAACAGTGAGGCCCGTGTACCGCAAAAAAAAAAAAAAAAAAATGAGAGCAACAGTCACGCTTTTGTCATAGGTTGTTGTAAGAATTAAAACACCTGTTATTAATAAGGAATATTGTGTTCAGCTCATAGTAAGCATTCATCTAAGTGGCTTTATTATTGCTATGGATACTCTTAAATCATACAAAGTTTCAGATATTGATCTACTTTCAAAAATTGTATTTGCTTTTTTCAATTTAAATTGAGAGTATGTATCATTTATTGAGTTATTAAATAATTAGTACTTTCTGTCATTACATAAAATCCTTTGCCACCTATCACCCCTCCAAGCTTCTGTATATTTTCCTCCCTTTCAGAATTGATCTTCTTGAAATTATCTCCATTCACACTCTATTTCTTAGTTACCACTCACTACTTAATCACCCAACTGCCATCAGGATTCCAACACTCTGCTGAAATTTCTCTTATAGGATTCCTTTCACCAAATCCAGCTGACTTTCCAGCCACTACCTTACTTAGTATCTTGGCAGCATTTGACACCCTGACCCTCTTTCATTTTGTTGAATTCTGTCTGTTTCACTCCCTCCCCATTATTCTGTCCATCTTTTTTTGAGAATTATGTTTTTTTGGGTGGACATACTGAGGACTTAAGCCTGGGAGACAGCCTCTCAGCTAGCTCAGAGGGACTGTTCCCTCTTCTGTCCATCTTTGCATACACAACTCTACAGTCTTGCTTCTCTGTATAACCCTTAAATATTGCTGCTTATTCTACTAAGTTGGTGTTTCCCTCTTTTGTCTTCTTCTCCCTTACAACCTCTTGCAGGGCAAGACTTCAATTACCATTTATTACCATTTACCACTGATGGTTTTCAAACATCTGCTTTCAGACAGGAAGACATACTTTACTATACTGGACCTCTCAATTTGGATATGTCCCAAATGTCTCAACCTCAACATGTCCAAAATTGAGCCATGATGTCTAACCTTCACTCCCAAATCAGTCCTTTTTTTATGTTCCCTAGCTCAATAAAGGGAAGCAATACCCACCCAATTGCCCAAGCCAGGTCTCGGGGTCATCTTTGAATCATCTTTCTCATTCAAAAACAATATACAATCAGGTACCAAATGCTAGTGACTTCAAATATCTCTCAAACCTTTTATTTTATCTTTATCTCACTGCCACTATCTTAGTCCATGTGATATAATTTCTTCAATTCTTACTGCTGCCGGCTCCTATCTTACGTCTCTATACACTGAAAAAAGATCTTGCTAAGATCACTAACATGGGAAAAATGTTTCATAGAAGTTAAAGGTCAGACTAAAAGAGTTCAGAATTCCATTTTCACCAGTGTAGTTGTATGATCTTGGGCAAACTACTTATTTTTTTATGTCTCAATTTCTTCAGCTGTAAAATGAGAGCAATTAATGTCTTATGTTGGAAGGATTAAATGAGATAGGGCATGTCAAGTACTTAGTGTACAATACCTGTCATTCTGACATTCAGTAACTGTTCTTTATTGTTGTTTTTTCTACATTTGATTATGTCAACTCTTCACATTAAAATTTTTTGCTGAGTTCTCATTGCAATTTAGAATAATGTCTGCATTTTCTAACTTAGTTGATAATTGGCCTTTTCATAATTTGAGCCTTAAAACTCTATCGCCTTTAGTCTGAACTTGTTACTATATCCAATTTTTTTTTAGCTCCTCTTCAGTGCCACTCTCATTCACCCCAGGGCTTTTCACATGCTGTTCCATTTTCCTGGATCATATCCCTCCATCCTTTCTAGTTGAATTCTACTGGATTTACATCTTTTAAATTTCATCTTAAGAATGTTATTGATAGACAACATTTGTTGTACGCTTATTTTGTGCCAGACACTGAGCAAAGACTTACACAAATACTTTCATTAAATTCCTCAAAACAACTCTATGAGGGAGAAAAACTTTCCTGAGCTACAATAGAGCAATAAATAGATACCCTGGCTAGTACGCTTATTTTGTGACAGACACTGAGCAAAGATTTACACAAATACTTTCATTAAATTCCTCAAAACAACTCTATGAGGGAGAAAAACTTTCCTGAGCTCCAGTAGAGCAATAAATAGATACCCTGGCTAGATAGCCTAGCAATAAATAGATACCCTTGGTACTCTATACTTAACAGAAATAGTACAATGTAAAGCCTTGTTTAATTCTCTTCCTAGTTCTCTTGTGATGTCCACTAAGACAGAGACTTTAAATATTATTTGTACATTTATGTCCATATACCCATTTAAACACAGTTGTTGCACATAGTAATGGCACAATAAACCTTTGAGTCAGGAAGACATAAGTGAATATGCTACTGTGTCTCAGATACTGTACGGAGTTTGCTTTTCCTAACTACTATGAGTTAGGAGGTAATATCTTATTTTACAGAAGAGAAAACTGAGGTTGAAAGAGCACCTAGAATTTATTGTGTAACAGCCATAGTAACTGTCAAAGCTAGTGCTCACTTTCAGAACTGTCAGTCACAAAATCCATGTAATCCCAAGCTTCCAATCCAAATGGGAGTTTAGGATTAGCAGATATAAACTATTATATATAAGATGGATAAACTAAAAAGTCCTACTGTATAGCATAGGGAACTATGTTCAATATCCTGTGATTAAAGCATAATGGAAAAGCATATAAAAATGAATAGATATATGCATAACTGAGTCACTTTACTGTACAGCAGAAATTAAACACAACACTGTAAATCAACTATACTTCAACTAAAATGTTTTTAAAAGTCCATGTAGAAATTTTATTTTCTTTATTTAAACATCTGCATAACTAGTCCTTGTAATGAGATCATTGAGGCTTAAGCCAGTGATTGTGCTTCATCCATAGTAATCTATCCACATGCCATCAATCAAAGCCTGTTCAGCACACAACAGCTAAATGACTATGAAGTAGGTTGTAAAAGTAACTAGATTATAGGTCAAAGCAAGACTACAGGGACTATATCCTAACAAACCAGGTTAAGCAAAAACAGATTTCTAGTGTTAACTGCTGTGTATTTAATTTATAATAATTAGTGGTATTAAATCTAGTTTTTATGCCTGTCATACTCTATTAGAATTAAAGCTAAAAACACCAGAAGCCATTTTGAGGTCATCATTTATGAAGTAAATACTCCATAGGTCTTCTTTAAACAAGAGTTATTTTGGGAAAAAAAATGTTAAAAAATTAAGCTATGCTACAACATTTCTGCCCAGTTTCTTGGCTGTTCCCTCATTACTTCTCTTGAGAATCTGTTTCTATCATCTTTTTAAAACCTATTTCAAAGCCAAAGTTAAGGGGAAGGGAAAAGAGAAATATAACTGAAAAGCAAATATTGATTGAAATATAGACTTAAAACTATGATTTGCTAAGAAATCCATGGTCTTCATGTCAGGCACCCAAGAAAACTCCAAACTAAAGTACATCCATTATTGCATGTATTTATGTTCAGTTAATCGCCTAGACTAGGACTTTTAAATCTCCAAACTACCAGTTGGTTTTATTTCTTAGGCATTCTTTCTACAAAATTTGATTGCTTGGAAGTTTAGATGAATGTCTGATTTAAGTATGATATATTGAAATGCTTTTTAACAATATGTAATATTTCCTAGAAGAATGGTTTCATCTTTTAATTACAGATGCTTTCTGCTTTACTATTTCTAGCAGAGAATAAAAGAATGGACAGGCAGTGGGGCTTGATGCATACAAACCTTGACTCACAACCACAATCTGTATGCTATGTAGCCGGCACTAGTTTTCAGGAAAAGGCTTTATAGTTACACCATTTTATGAGTATTAGGATTCAAAGCTTTTATTATCTCTAAATCTGCTAGTGAAGCATATTGTTGGTTTCTGGTATGGCTCACTGAAAGACATGACTCCTCTGTTTTTACAGGATGCCTCCAACTCCAAGAGTCACTTGCATTAAATCGACTCATCACATTATTTATGTCTTCAACTTTCCTAATTCACTTTTTGTTATTGATTTTTGGATTTTGTTTTTGACCTGTAAGACTCTACATGGCCTATACACATTTAAAATAACTATTCAAAATTCCCTGGTTCATCTTTGGGAGCAGAGCCGGCTCTGTGAGCTGCTCCTAAGTCTTGTGTCATTATGATTACCCCCTAGGCTTTTCTATCTATTGCTCCTTCTACCTTCAGAATTAATAGATGGGGAAGATTAGGTCAATTGGCATTTCTGAGGCAAGGCTGAATTAATTTTCTTTGGCTTGTCTTGTTGAATTTCACACTCCCTGAACATTTCTCACTGATAAGCAGATTATGATGCTGGCTTATGTTCAGGGTAGCAACTCCAAATGTGTTTACAGAGTTGTACTGTTACCTTTTAGCACCATCAACTGCAGTAAGCATTATCGTTTATAAAGTTAAAGACCTTCATTTTAAATTTGTGTCAAGAGGCTAATATAACTGTGATTTTAATTATTGAAAATCATTTTCAAATTAATGGGAAATTTAACAGTGGGAGATGTGTAGGTACCCAGAGACAATCAGCTTGGCCTTTACCTTAGGTGTTGTCCTCCATAAAAGACATTAACATAATCCTTGTTTTCTAGATCAGTGGCTTTCAAAGTAGGGTCTATGAAAAGCTTAAGTCAAAAGAGGAGTTCCTGGGGATTTATTATTGAAATTGAAGTCATGGTAAATCAAACTTGCAAATAGTGTAAATAATTTTTTTCAACTTTATTTAAAATAGCTGCATAGAGAGAATAATCATAAAAAGCTACCAGTTTCAATGTTTATGAAATCATTGGTGTCATTAGCAGAACAATTTCAGTAGAGTCATAGGGGAAAGTCATATTACAAGAGGTTTGGGAGAGAAAGAAAGAGGACCTTGTGGAAAAGGATATGGATCATTTGAAAAATATGTTTGTGAAATGAATTTAAAGACAACTGCAAAGCACTGGAGGTTAAAATAATTTTTTTAGCTTGTTAAGATGGGATGGTATTTGAATCTTTGTGGGTAATAGTGTAATGAAGACAGAATAAAGTGAACATTCCATAAAAAATATCTCAAAATAGTGAGAATAACAGTGGGTACTGGCTCTATAAGTAGGTATAAAAGCAGAGTAATATAGGTTAATCTTGGAAAGATGGAGAGACACTGTACTCAGGCTGTTTCTTTTAAAGTCACCAAAGAGACATAGAAGTGACTGAAACTGCAGGGCATGAAAAAACTGTAAGTTGAATTTTAGAACCATTATTCTCAAGGCCACACACAATATCTTCCAATGGTCAATTCTCTGTCTTTTAATGCCCTCATGTACCGTCAACACAATTTTACTGGAAAATCACTCCCTCTCCCAGAAACACTTTTTTCACTTGATTTCTGGGGCACCACTGTCCCCAATTTGTCTCTCACCTTATTGACCACTTCTCTACGTGCTTTGGTGGCTTCCCTCCTCCTGCCACTGAATGTGGACTTGTCTCAGGGCACTGTCCTTGGATCTCTTCTCTCACAGGCTACCTAGATTGATATCTAGTTTCAGGGCATTGAACTGTGTAAAGATGGATCCCATATATGTCACCGGATACAGCCTTGCTCCGTCTCAGGACTCATAAATTAAACCATTTCCCTGATATTTCTATTTAGATGTCAATTAGGCATCTTAAGCTTCTCTCACCTAAAACAGAACTCTTAGTTTCTCTCCTAAATCTACTCCAGCCCCAGGATTTCCCATTTCCCCTTTCATTCAAACCAAAACCCGAGAAGTCAATAGGTTAGATATAAATCTTCTCTTTCCTCCCCACCCCCATCTAATTTGTCAATATGACATGTTAGCTGTACTATATATGTAGGAAATATCCCTTATCTCACCATTCCTTACAGCCGCCTTGGCTATATATCCTGATCCAAACTACCATTATCTCTGTGTTTTCACTCTTTATTCACTAAAGTCAGTTCCTGCGTAATAACTGGAAGGACTGTGTTAATCAAAGGTCATATCAAGCTATTCTGCTGCTGAAAACCTTTCAGACACTCCTCTTGTCTTTCAGAATACAACCCAAATCTTTGCTGGTTAGACCTTACATGAACTGATCTTTTCAGACTCTTGAGCTCATGAATATCCCTCAAACACTGAGGGTAAATTTTCACCTCCCAGACTAAGGAACCATAGGTTGAAGGAAGTTGATTAAAGTGCTTACTAGTCCTTCCTGGAAAAGTTAGGAGATAGATAAAATTTATTGGGGGCGGGGGGAATCTCTTACTTTACTTGTCCCTGTCCCTAAGCTCCTCACTACTGTTCTTAACTTCCTTGGAGTGTTTAGAAGGTGCCATGGCAGGAATGATCTAAATACTAAAATTACTCTCCTTTCAATCTCTTGAAAAAGGAAAATGAACAAAAGAGTGTCTCTATTTCCTCAGTGCAGATTTCTTAGCTAGATATTAGAAGGAACTAATTGGATTCAATTAATTTATCTACAGATTTGAATGATTACTACAACTACTGTTACTACTACCATAGCCAATATCAATGGTAACAAAAGTAATAATTACTGTGTATTTTGCGCTTAGTTCTTTATGCACATTTGAACCTCATTACATTTCAAAAAATAAGAATCAGAGGGTTAAAATTTTGTCCAAAATCAGAGAGGAAGCAATTGGCAGGAATGAAATTCAATATTACTTACTCGGGTCCTGGACTTCTAACTGTTAAGAAAAAAACACAAAGTTGGCATGTGAGGTGGAATTTGGGGCATTGTAGGTAAATATATTTTTGAAAAAGCTTGCTATGAACTAGATCCTTTACAAGTTCCTGCATCCATCAGGTGCTTCCTTCCTTTTCTTCTGAGTCCAAACATTACCCCAAATATCTCAGTTGCTATTTTTATTACATCTCTTAGGTCTTTGGGATGTTGCTAAAGAGGAGTGCCTCAGAGGATAAAGGCAGTCACTTTTAATTACAAAACCTCCCATACTTTATATTTTTTAAAAGCAAAACAAACAAACAAAATGATATTATGACTGAAGTTTGAGATAAAATAAATGGTTTTAGCAGTTTGACTAATTTTTAAATTTTATAATGAAAGATCATTGTTACATTTTAAAATAATATAAGTAAATATACAAAAATAACAACATTAAGTGGTTAAAAATTACAATTTAAGATGTAGAATTGCAGTATCTTTCCATGTATATTTGCAAATCATTCTATGGAGCGTTGATAATTCTCTTCTTACTTAAATGCATGGTGTTAATGAGAAAATTTGTGTTCTAATACCACATTTGCCTCTTTCTAAAACATCTAGTAATCATTGTATGCAGCTAAATTTTCTGTTTCATGCCTGAGGAAGAAAGAGAACAGTGTCTCTTTCCTTAGTTGCTATTTCACAGCCACCTGATTAGTGGAAATGTATGATAAAGCTTCTTCTTCCAGGCGGCTGGTGTCTGAACATCCCATCAAATGGCACAGGGGACAACACTGGCAATGAGAGTCACCCAGCTTCTTTAAGAGCAAATATTGTGAAGATGAAGGTTATAATGAACAAAGGTGTCAAGGTCCCATTCATGCACTGGATTCTGTGCTAATTCTGAACAAATCACTCTTTTTGTCCAAGTGATAATCTTATTTCAAATCCATTTAGATTTCTGTGAATTTGTGGAGTTACAGGATTTTAAAACTAAGGCATGGGCAGGGTGAGGGATGTTGATAAATTGTAAGTGACCACTCTACCCTGAAAACTTCATGTCTCATGTTATTGGGGAAAGTAATTTTATTATCTTGGCAAATAAAACCACAAATTCTAGAAATAGTATAGTTTTTTTACTATTTTCCATTCAGCTAGAGTGACCTTTCCTGACATGTTGAAAGGTGGTTCATCCTTCAAACCTCATCCTAATGCATGTCTTTTTGGACTTCTCAACTGACTGCAGTAACTCTTTCCACAGAATGTGCATACTACAGAGTCAAGACTTTCCTCAGGGCACTGTTGTATACTATATACCTTATATAATTACTTGTCTACTCAGCTCCTCTATCTCTTATACCTAGCAATGTTCTTGAGGGCAGAGAGTGCATGTTACACTAATTTCTTGATCCATTAGAGAGACTGGCGATTAAAATAAATGTTTACAGTTCATTGAAAAGTTAAAAGAACACAGCACAAGGTATTGGGCACTTAAAAATGTACAATAAGAAAATAACTCTCATGTTAATTGTTCTTACAGAACACACACACACAAACAGAGAAAGAAAAAAAATACCACCACCAGCACCGAGGATAAATTATATGATATTTTCTTTAACAGTATTTCTGTACTATAGATTTCTACTCTCATTGAATAATTTGGGGGTACTCCTTTATTTCACTTGTTTAGTGGGGAATAGTGAAAACCCATCACCAATGATGAACAATATAAAGTAAAACATTAAAATTAAATCTCTATTTTTTGCACAGAATTAAATAAAATACATTAATATTGAGCTAGTGTTATAATTAGTAACTAACATGACTGAGCTTCTTAAAATATAGGACTATGTATTACTTTGTGTAATATATGTATATATATAAAAAATAGATTTCTAAGAAGAGTTTTGTGACATTCTGAAAATTCCTATGCAATATTATATTGTATTCTAAGAAGCCAATGCATCCCTGATATATAGCTGCAGATGTGTGGCCCAGAAAGAAGCAAATTGTTTAAGTGAAAAAGAAATGTCTATTAAATATATTAAGCCTCACAATTAATGATGAGGTCTTTGATAGCACAGGTAGAAATGGTATTACTTTCCAAATTATTTTCTGAGATTAAAAATAATTGAATGGATAGATGATTTCAAACGTTAAAAATTACCTAAAAATGACAGAAGAAAGAATTTCTCAGTTAAATTATATGAGGTGGCTAAGGTACAAACTAGGTGAACAGGAAGAACACAGGTTAAAAGACAATATCTTGGGTGTGAGGAGACAGATACAATGCCATGAATCAGGATTAGAGTTATGTAAAAATATATTAGCATATAAATGTGTAACATATAAGTGATTACAATCTAAAAAAGTATACATTAAAACAATGTACTTCATCATAGGCCAATAAATTTTTACACATGAAACTAATATAACCTGAAGTTAATAAACCAAAATCAACCATTTGAAATATCTTATTTGCTCAAGTATTTAATCTCTTATTTTTAAGAGTTTTCAAAGATGTGATCATTGAGACTGTAGATCTCAAATCTTCTACGAAAATATTCTCTTAGCCATGCACTCTACCATTGATAATTTTCAACTAGTTGGAAATATTTTTAATAAGCATTTACAATTTTTCAAAAGCTAAAACTTCTTCTGGAGTACAAAAACATAATTAATGTACCAATAAATATGAAACAATCTGCTGTTGGAGGGAATTATACTTTCCACTCTCTTGGATCTTAAGAGCATATACTTAAATTAACGATATGGATCAATTTAGGTGGGCCCAAATGCTTTTACCATTTTTCCTCTAAACCTTTCAATACAAATGCAGCAAGCATCTATCTTTCTCTGAACTATGTTTCAAATCTAACCTATCCCCACAGGCATCAAAGCTGAACACGATGGTCATGCTGTTCCATGCAGCTCTGAAAGTACAAACAAAAGAACAAACACACCCCAGTGAGTTAAACCCTGGAGCCAAGGGAGCTCTCCAGGTTTCCAAATTATTTTGGAAATGCCTCTCTGATCCTCCCAGTAAATATAAAAAATGCCTCCCTGATCCTCCCAGTAAATATAAAAGCTGCTTTCTTCAGTAACTGAAAACAATCATAACTGTCTTTCCTCAAGTCTTGTTGAACCTCTGGGGATAGAGGAAAGATAGAATATAGAAACATGCACCAAAAGGGTGCACAGACGGGTTTGATTTACACAGTATGGTCTGCTACAACCTGTAGATCAGATAATGGGTTTTCTTAGTTATATTTTATGTTTCCAGCAGAAGGCCTTCTAACTTCTTTAAATGGTATCTCTATAAATTTCTGTTTCCCTGAAGAATAACTGACCAAAAAATGCTCTTACTGAATTGCATCATAGTTTTTGTACAACTTTATCTATGAATACATATAATCATAAATGTTATCACATGTATATGCACATTGTAATAAAATTCATAAATCACACCTATTTTCATTTTATTGATATAGGCTAAGGGAAAATGCAACTATATCCATAAGACAGTGATTTCCAAGCCCATGTTCTTCAGTTGAGCAAGTCAATTTCAAGAGTAAAATCTAATTGTAAAAATTTATAAGAAAGTTTGGTATTAAAACTAACAAGGCAGTTTATGTCTTATGATTTACTAATGAAGTTTAATTTTAAGCAGCAGTGGAAAAAAAAACTGTGCCTTATATTTATCATACCAATTTATATGCAACTTTGTGAGATTTCTGATTTTACTGATAATAATTTACTGACTTTAGTCACTATTTTGTGTCAGGAAAGCTATACTAGTATTATTATAAAAGACAATATTTTCTGTCATAAATACTCAGCCTTCTTATTCCTATGAGAAGCAAATGTTGTTTTTTTAAAAATAAAGTTTTGTGGACATTTTTTGATAATGTTGTTACTTAAGAAATCATAAACCATTTTAGTAAAAGTATTTTTCAATTGGCAAGGGAGGTATAATTCCTCATGTGATCATGTATGGTGATGTTAATTCTATTTTCCTAACATAAAATAATTCCCTGTTAATTTCAATAAGATATTTATCTTTAAAGAAACTTATCTTTTCTTTCAATGACATAATTTCAATAACATTTGAAAAGAGGGAAAAAGCAGTGAGTTGTCCTGGAAATCTTTGACTTTACCAGTGAACAAGTGTCTGGGAAATTGTCTTCACCTTTTCACTTTTACAGTATCTTTCACTGTATGGGAATAATTCCATCTAAAGTAAAAGAAAAAAATGATATATCTTAATTGAAAACATTCACTTATATGTAAGGTTTTGGATTTGATCGTTCATTGTTATTTGTGCATCCTTTATGTATCGATCATTGTAGTGCTGACCATGAAACCTCCTGGGATGATGGAAATGTTCTACATCTACACTGTCGGCAACAGTAGCCACTAGCCACATGTGACTATTGAGTAGGTGAAGTGTGGCATGTGACTGAGGAAATATTTTTATCTTATTTACTTTTAATTAATTTAAACTAAATTGTCACATATGGCTAGGATCTACTTTATTGGACAGCATAGCAAGTCAGAGCAATAGAGATACAACCTTGCTGTAAACAAAGAAACTAGCCTCATAAAGCTCATTTCTCATTAGTTATAAATATGAACACAGTTAAAAAATAAATAATTGTACAATATAAGTAATATTAAGTGTTGCTGAAAAAATAATAAGTGAAAGTATAGAGAGCATTGGAGGAGGAGTACTGAACAGAGATGTGAATGAAATAAAGGAAAATGCCACATGTCAATGGGATAAAGAATGTTCCAGGCATATTTAAGGAATTTAGCAAGAGCAAAAGGGGTTACTAAACTAATACTCTGAGGAAAAAGTAAGCTTCAAGAGACACGGGTGATGTTTTAATTTATCTACATAAATAGAATTAGTGAGTGTAAACTAATCCACTAAACAAATATTCTTAATAGAAAATGATTAAAAGTAATACAACTTTAGATACTGTCACAAAGGCACATCAAACATTTATGACCCTTTTGACATTAACATTTATCAATTAAAAGCTTATTTGCAAATCTAATTTTGTAAGGCTTAAAATATCAAAAAAGTTTTGTGGAAGTCCTCTTGAAATTAATATGCATAGAATCTTGGAAATTCTACTCAAAATTCCTGACTGTACATATAGATAAAGAGCCTGAGACATCAGGGTATTACCTGATTCCCATCACCAGGCCCTTTGACATCCAGCCCTGTTGCTTCCTGCTTGATGGTACTATGCCTGGTATCTCTAATACATCAAATTTTAGATAGTAGTGACTTGTGAATACAATAGCAATGTTTATTAAGTTAGTGAGTTAATGGATGAATGGTAGTAAGGCTAATTTTTACTTTCCTCAAATTTAAAACTACCAGATTTCTTTATGGCAAGTTCACCTAGACATTGATACTTTAAATTTGGAAGAAATGTTTTATTTTGTTGTGTCTGTAGTGAATTCAATATCAAGGGAGATCTGAGCAATTAATGGATCCTATTGAGAAAGATGCACTAGCAAATCAAATAATGCAGTTTCCAAGAAAGAACTTTGGATTTCTATTTTGAGAACGCTGAATCCAACATAATGAGTGGTCAGAATCCAGTAAAAAGCTGTTAATGTAAAATTAGTAATTCAATTATAGATAAGTGCTCAAATGCATTAAATAATATAGATTCGTCAAAAACATTTTCCTTAATATGAATAGTTTTTCTATTTATAACTCAAACTTTTCTGCAATTTTAAATGATATATTTTATACCATAGCAAAACACTTTTTTTCTACCTTCTAGTTAGAATAAACATTGATTTTTCAGTGTTCTATGTCCCTTAAATTCTTGATCCTTCCCAATAGTAATATTTAAAAATGACAAATGAAGGCTAATTTTTCATTTAACCTTCTTGTAGATAAGTAGAAGATGGGGAAAAAAGTCAAACTGGTAATTTCTACTTTCTCTCCTATTGAAGAATACTAAGGGATGATTGCACAAGTTCTCAGGGCTTTGTTACTCATATGTGATCTCTTAAGCCTGAATCTCCCAAAGCAATGAATTATGTTTTTGATGCTTTAATATCCACTAATACTTTGGTGAATACTCTAAAAATACTCTCTTTTAGGAAAATACTCTCTTTTAGGAAAATAATTCATTCTTTGAGCTTGTAATCTTTACTATGAGCTAAATCTCAATTCCATAAGTAAAACAAATATATACTTAACACATTATATCACTACTGTATTTCTTTGTCTAGAATGTAAACTCCTTAGAAAACGTACATGCTTTAAAAAATATAAATTCCTTGAAAATAGGGAGGAAGTCTTGCTCATTTTATTGTTCCAGATTCTAATATATAACAAGCTTTCAATAAATACTTGATAATTATTTGAATGAATCTGAAGAATTTCTCTATACAGTCTACCACTTTGTTCTTGTCCTCTTCTGCTCACAATCTTGAACTCTTGAATTGCTTCCACTGGCCAAAACTATTTCCAATATTTTGAAAGAAAACAATACATCATCTTACATAATGTTAGGGACATATCCCCACAATTTAGTTTGAAAACGCTGGAACAATGGGAACACCTAGAAAGTTATTGCAGGCTCACTATAATCTAATGTCAGTCTGACACTTCAGCATATGTCTACCCACTTTTCTGCACAAATCTCTGCCTGATCAAACTAGCTGCACTCTTACCTAGACCTGCCTTATATTCTTCTGAATGCTATTACCTCTCCTCTACCAGCCCTGCCTCAGGCCTTCTCCCTCTTTTTCCTTCGCTGCTAATTCTCCTTCAAGAAACTATATGAAAGAAAGAAATCTGAATTGAATCAGAAACAAGGGTCTTACTGGAATTAAACCACCTGCTCTCCATGTGACCCTAGCAAGTCACTTTACTACTATGATTTCTTACTGGTAAAAATTGGGGTAACTCAGTCTATAATTAAAAGGATTGCTGAAAGACTCAAAAGGGGTTCATGCAGGTCTTAGTACATATTAAGAATATATATTCTTCTTCTACCAAGAGTTCCATCATTCAACCTTGTTTTTGTCAATGAAAAGATGTGGAAAAAATACCTGACCATTCAAACCCATAATGTTTTTGTGAACAATTGAGAGAAAAAAAATTTAAAGTGATATTAAAAGTTACTATTGACTTAAACTTTGGGACACTTTTGTTGAGCTTCAGTCTCTTTTGTGAAGGTTTCCTGACCATCCCAGTCATAAATAAAAGTTTACTTTCCTATAGTACATGTTGGCTACATATATATTTCCTAATATTATAAATATAAATCCATGGATTTACATGTGTTTTTATAATATATCTTTAGGATCCTGGATTCCAAATGACAACAACATACTCAGTCTGACTTGGTAAAAATGAATTCAAAACTAGAGGGGAAGGGTTAGAAATGTACCAGAAAGGTCCTGGGCTAGCTCATGAAATGGAAGGAAAGCTGATTAGGCATTGGTGGCTAAACTCAGAAAAGTAGAATTCATCAGAGTGAAGCAGATTCCTCAGGAGTTGTCATTTACAATAATATAAACTATAAAAGGGATAGTCCTTTATTTTTGTGTACAAAGCTGCAACTTTTAAAATCACTCAATTTAAATTCCTTGTTCATTGAGTTATTGCCAGAAGCATGCATAACTTTCATGTGTTTTGTAAAGAATGTTTATGTAAGATTCTAACATCTTTCATCAGGTAGCTGGAAGGGAAGATTTCTTAACAGGAACCATCCTCACTGCCCAATTCTGTGGAGAGTTCCTTCCTCAAGCTGCTCCTTTCCCAATTTATCAACATCCATGTTGCTTTCGTAAAAAGTAGAGAGATATACTGAAAATATGTACATGAAAACCCAATTACAGCATAATTACTGAGCCCATATATGTCTGACTAAAGTCACATTTGTTTGTAATCAAACATACATCCAGTGACATGCCAGATTCAGACTACATCTAGGATAAATTCCTTCAGCCTAGTGAAATAAAGAAGTCTGATAAAGTAAGCCCACACCTAAGTGGTTGTTATCATAAGAACTTCCCTCTCCTTGAGGCTTTAGTTCTTGGTCAACTATATATAAGGAATCACGCTATCTGCTATAGGAGATTAAAAACACACCCAACACAAAAGAAACAGAAAAAAAATGAAAGCCTCTGGCACACTTCCCTTATAAATTTGTCCTTTCCATTCACACATTTTTTATGTGTGTGTAGTAATTCAGCTATTTTTCCTCTATACAATTTTCACTATATTTAATATACGAAAAATCAATGCAGAAAAGTAAGTGGGGTATCTCAGATCTGGTTTGATGTTGAATAGAGTTAAGAAATGAATATGAATCCCTGTACATTACCTATCTGTTAAACTCTGAAATATGAGCTTTTCCAAAAGATATAAATCATAAAAATAACTTTTCATGCAAAGCCTATATTACTATATATTACCTTGAATATATATTCTCAGTTCACTTCCTTATAAGTGGGAAAAATACTTTAATTACAAGTAATGATTAAAGAGAAAGCCTACAGTTATGGGTTTATGGAAGATTCAAAGAAAGGTTCTTGTGATTTTTCAGTTTCATAATCTCTTTTAATCCCCATGGCAATAGCCCTTTACTATGTCCATATTTCTATGGAAGTGAAACCAGTTTTAAATATTTCTGCTAAATCAGATTTTATTGTACAAACATTTAATTTTAGTATCACTAGTAAGTTAGACATGCACACATAGAAACAATGTAACTTCCCAATTTTGTACGTTTAGATTACTTCAGTTATTTTCTGCCATATAACACGGGATGCATTTTTTAAAAGCTGATTTGACAGAATACTTTTTTAAAATTAATATTTATTTATTCATTTGGCTGCGCCGGGTCTTAGTTGAGGCACGTGGTACCTTTGCGGCATGCAAGCCCAGGTTTGATCCCTGGTCAGGGAACCTGCGTGTTGCAACTAAGAGCCCACATGCCACAAGTAAAGATTCTGCATGCCACAACTAAAGATCCTGTATGACAGAATACTTTTAAGCAAAAATAGTTGTTAAAGTTAAGTTGAAAAGAAAGCTTTGTTTTGGAAATTTTAGCAATACTATTTATCAAACACTTTATGATAGTTTCTATGTTCCAGGCAATATTCTAAACTCTGTCAAATATTAATTCGCTGATTATTGCACTCATATAAGCACTATAGAGATGTTAACACATTTACTATTTCTTTGTTTCACAAATGTTGAGACACTCACAAAATCATTGATTTCAAATTAAAACATAGGGGACAAAGACAAAAATTCAATAGTGACCACTGAAGACTAAAATAAGCTTTGTAATTCCACCTTCATCTCCATTATCTTTACGAACTCCACCATTGAAAGATATGATGACTCTTCAATGAACTATTCCTCTGTTATTAACCATGTCTGCTCATCTCTTCATGTTACCTGTTTACTATTCATTCAATAATAAAATCATTTAAATATCTGCTCAAAAATTAAAAGTGAGGAATTAAACTTGCTACCAAGAATGCAGGAATGGTATCTTAGGAAAAAAACATAAAATTTGGACCATTTGCTGTTTTGCAATATATATTATTACACTTGTCAAATAAAATAGTATTAATATTTATCATTTTATTAGATTATTACCCTTTAAAACTTGAAGTTTTTGTTTTCTAGTGATCTCTATAAATAATTGCAAGGAAATAGTAAGTATTTTGTTTCCATTCATTTAATTTACTGTGGGAAAATTAGTAAGTTTTCTGGTTCTGAAGCTTTCTGACAAGAGTGACACAGTTGAAACCACTCAGCAATTAAAGTGTATGCTGAAATGTAGAAAAAACAAAATGTTTCAAATGCATAATGAAGAAACACCATTAATATAAAGAAGGAAATGTCTACCAAGAGAGCCAGTTGTAATTACAACAATGGGTGTGATATATGCCTCAATTAAATTGCCAGTTTAATTGAGAGTGGACACCTGGATCATTTGTGTCAACTGAGAAATATCCATAACAGGAGGTCATCAGAGCTGAGCCCAAACCACTGACAAAAATGAAAATGCAGTAAATACAGTTTCACTGGGAAAATTAACATTGTTAGTTTACACACATTTCAAGATTTTTAAAAGTAATTATTTCACCTAGTATTTAGTAGGTAATCTATTATTTAATAGGTAATCTATTATTTAATAGGTAATGAAGTTGCAAACACCAGTTTTTGGTGCAATAATCATCTGTCACTCTCATGAAAAGTCATTAGATTTTATCAAATATTTTTGAGGAATAAGAATCAATGCCAATTAGGAAAGCTTTTGGGGGAAATGGTTCATTTTCATGGGGATATAGGTAGATGTTAGTACATTTTCACAGTATTAATAATTGTAATGATATTGAAAGATGTATTCATTTTTAAGCAGTATAAAAAATGATCACTAAAAAGCAAAATACAAGAGATTCCATATGGTATAATTCCGTGCATATAAAATGTCCAGAGAAAAAAGTAAATTTAGTGGTTGCCCAGGGGCAAATTTGGGGAGATAGAGGTCAACGGTAAATAGGAACAAGGGATCTTCACTGGGGTGATGCAAATGTTCCCAAACTACAGTGATAGTTGAACAACTTGCTAAATTTACTAAAAATTGTGGAATTGCACACTTAAAATGAATTAGTTAAATGATATCTAAAATATGACTCAACAAAGCTGTAAAAAAATAGTCACTAACCTTTAAAGGTGAAGTTTAAGTTTACAAGTTAAACTAGTGGTTTGCTGTGAAGTTGAAACGAATGTTTTGGGTACATTACTTATCGTCTATGAAACAGTTTCTTCATCAATGAAATGAGGATAAGAACAACTACTTCATAGGGTGATTTTGAGGGTTAAAAAAATACACGAATAAAAGCATGTGTGAAGTATTTAACGCATAATAATTACTAGGTATAGTAGATCTGGGTACTGATATGGATTCACCAAAAACAAAGAGGTATCTTAACCCGAGGGGAACAAAAAACCTGTCCTTAATTGACTGGTAGAGAATGGTAGTCAGAAAATGAAACGGTTTGTATTAATTAGAATTCTCATACAGGACACCTTACCACTCAGTGGTAACTACTCTCATCTCAAATTCTGGCAAAAGATTCACAAGAAAGAAGGAAAGGAAGGAGGGAGTAAGGGAAGAAGGAAGGGAGGGAGGAACGGAGGGAGGGAGGAAGGAAGCCTTACTAATTCACCAAGTTTGAAATGTCTTTGATCTTGAGTTAGAGAAAAATACAAATAATGAAAATGTAGTGTGCAAAATATCTCTGCATATGTGACAAATACTATTAAAATATTATAAATAAACAACATTTAAAGTTTTGTGCATATTTTCAAAGAATTCTGGGCAAGTACATTTTGATGTATGCTTACATAAGGTTTCATTTCATTGTCTTTAAAATACTTTTGTCTCTTTTTCAAATCAATCTTGATTCCTGGAATGAGTGGCAGAAGATTAAAAAGAATCCTAACTGAGCCATGTAGGAGCTGTGTGACCTTGAAAAACGTTCAAACACTGAGCTTTAATTTTCTTAGAAATGGGGATAGAAATCAAATTTAAACATTTTTGTGGCACTCAAACACACAATCTTATGTGAAATTAATTTATCAATTTATATGGCTATTGACAAAAAGAAAATCATGTTTCTATTATTCTCTTTGTAAGGAGAAAGGATACGTCAGGCAAAGTCTAGGTTGGAAACATGAGCGTGAACAGGAAATTACACCTGTATTATGTCACTCCACAGGGATTATCTGTGCACCTGACAGCACCAAAAGGACAGTAGACAAACTATAAAAAAGAAATCAAACTTAACAAATAGTGAGAACTGCATACATCAAGTTTAAATTTAAAGCTGTCCTATTTCACTTGGCTGGCTCTGACTATTTATGTTCATGTCTGCTAACAGCATCAATTATATATATTCTGCAGAGAGCATTTCATTAAAGTGATCAATGTTTTCATTCCTATGGCAAAATGTGTGTTTTAATGTGTTATTTTTCTACTGTACAAGATGAGGAAGCAGAAATATTTCTGGATTTTAACCATTATCATAAGAGGAAGTGGTTCCAAAGAGTTCATTTTCTAAAACAATAGCTAGTGCTGAGAAAAGAATATTAAATTCCTTTCACTTGAAATACTTCAAACTTTTTTCAAAGCATATTTAATAGGAGTTGCATAAAGAGTCAAATAATTTTTATAAATTTGGTTATTACCCAGGGCCACAGGCCCCTGGAAGATTTCATAGATGGGCTCACAGAGTCTATGGAAACTTTGAACAATTTGCAGTTCTGAAAAAATATATGTGGGTATATGAATTTTTCTGGAGAGTGCACCTATACCTTTTAAATGATGCTCAAAGTAGTCCAGAATAGAAATGTTTAAGCACTGTTGGTTTTGAAATGAAATATTTAAAGTAACAAATATATTTCTGTTATATTAATAACCATTTATATGCTTAAGGCTATCTCACATTTCCAAAATGATTAAAATAAGTAATTGCCAAAAGGCACAATATTACATGCATGCATTTAATACATATATTTAAGAATAACCTCTTAAATGTAGCAATTAATAGTTATGATTTATAAATGGGTTAATTCTAACACTGTTAATCTTCTATATAGGACAAGAGGTAATTATGTAAAGAAAGTCACAAATGATTATCAAAACAAAATTTTGCCAGCATTTATTGTTTTCAGTATTTTAAAAATATTATTTTAAATATTTAATTTATTATTAAATATATATTTATACTTAAAGTAGAAAATAGATGACTTTTCTGGGCTACAAGGACATTACACTTATATATCAAGTATTATTTTGTATAACGAAGCAACAAAAACGTTCGTTGTTATTTTCCTTATTGTATAGGGAACACACTTTGTTCTATTTTGCAAGTATGTATGTTTAGGAGAAAAATAAACAAAATAAAATAATTTAATTAACTGTAACATGCATCTTACCATATAACGAGATAAAGTGAAATTTTATTTGAGAAAGTATAAGTTATAATTACTTATATACATTAAAAGAACAACTCCATCATCAGAGTCTTTGGTCATTCATTTGTCCATATTTATGCACCTACTATGAACAGGAATTCTGCCAGATTTCTTTTGAATTTTCAGTATGCTATTAAATCTCATTTGGTATACAAAACTCTCAATTTTACTCCCTCCATTCCAAAGAAACCCAGTTACCTTACAGATCTTCTATGCAAAAGGTTGTAAGTGCAGCATTAGAAACACATCAAATTATGTGTAAAGATACCACTTGGCAAAAACAAGCACCATAACATAGGTGATCGATAAATATTTATTAAATAAAAGATGTGTGGAATTGTTTTTTTCCCTGATGTAGTTTTTTTTAAAGTAGTCAAAAGTTAAAATAATGATTCATTTACACTAACTGGAAAATTCTGAATTTTTTATGTATTCATGAGAAAATGGTTACTTGTACATTTTCAAAAAGTAAGTGTTGTGCTCTGCTAAAGGAAATATATTGAAATATCAAAAGCAGATATAGCAAAAATAATGACAGTCTATGATACTTAGGTTGATAAAAATATTAATTAATGATAATAATTCCAAAGATTCCACCTATTCAAAACTTTAAAACAGAAAATTGATACATTATTCAAATAATAACAAAAGTAAATGTTGGCTTTAGTATGTATTAAATTCTGATTATATAATAGATAACTAATTGATTATATTTAACAAATAAAAAAATTAAATTTTTAGAGTGCAGAATTAATGTTTCAATAATTCTCTCTATAAATATATGTATATAAATATATTCTTCTATATACACATGCATACAGATTATAAGATATTTATATCTGTACATGTAAATATATGAACATATACCAATATACAGATACATCTCTGAGATTAGGCACTGTATTTCTAGTTACCAAAAATAAAATTAAAAGCATACACTAAATTAGCTGGTGCTGTCTATCAGAATATCTTGTTAGGTATAATATTCATTCCTTTTCTCCTCCCAGTTCTTATCAGTTAAAAATCACTTGCTTCTTCTAAAATGTGACTAATAATACTTATTTAATCCTCCACGTTAATGTCAGAATGCATTTTTGAAGTGAAAGTAAGTGGTGAAACTTATTTGGATTTATTGTGTTAATGTGTTTTAATGTTTTAACAAAATATGCATTATTTATGAATAAAAATATGGGCAAAATCCTTGTAGGGAATTACAGCTCATGACAAAATATGAAAGAGGAAAGGAATGGATAGAAATGCTGGATAGCATTAAAACAGTAAACAGTTTCAAAGAACTAATCAAAGGGGAAAATACATATTTGGAATCACTCTTTTCTTCTCCTACGGGAAAAGCACCTTGTTATCCCTGGCTGTTTATTATTTAACTAAGATACCAACAAGCCATTGCCCAGCTTCTGATGATTCTAAGGTTTGATTACTTCAGTATTCAAAATACTTTTCATTACATGGATGGAAAGTAAATTTTAAAAAGTGTTCTGTTTTGTGTGTAGCATGAAAATGTCAATGCAAGCTAAAAATATTTTCATTTAATTACATTTGCTGAATGGACCTGAGTGAACTTACGTTGTTAAGGGAAAAACATCTGCAAAAACAAAACAAAACAAAGCCGGCAAAAAGGGCAGAATGGGCTAAATCTTTCTGGGTTAAACTCAAGATAACTTTAAGACCAACAGCAATTTTGTAACATGCCTTCCACATTTATAATTAGTAAGTTTTCATCTTGGCTAATTCAAATGAATATCATTACAAAATGGTTTTCATATGAAAACTATTTGGACATTTTAATGACAACAATTTTTTGCTTGTTTTTAATAAATACATAAATAAAATAATCAATCTGCAACTGAGAAGATTATGTGTGATAAAATTTAATTCAACTCCCCATTTTTTATAGCTGTAAATCTAAACATAAAACACAGCAAATGCATATTTATCCCTCCCTAGCAATGCAGAGTACATGTGTTTCTCTGTGCAAATAGCCAAGTGGTTGTATTCCAACAGGTTTCAAGAGTGACATTAAAAACTGTGATGGGGCTTCCCTGGTGGCGCAGTGGTTGAGAGTCCGCCTGCCGATGCAGGGGACGTGGGTTCGTGCCCGGTCTGGGAAGATCCCACATGACGCGGAGCAGCTGGGCCCCTGAGCCATGGCCGCTGAGCCTGCGCGTCCGGAGCCTGTGCCCCGCAACAGGAGAGGCCACAACAGTGAGAGGCCCGCGTACCGTAAAACAAACAAACAAGCAAAAAAAACTGTGATGATACAGGGATTGCCCCAGAATCTGATTTTTCTTAGAAAAATAAGTGAGTCTATCCCTCAGTGGACTAACCTGAACCAAATGTGGATATTTATATTTACTATATTTGAGAGTCTAGCCTTACATTTTAATGGGATGTCAAAAGTAACATATGCCAAATTTTTTCTTAAATATCTATGTAACTTCAGTAAATAGAGCATAAAAAAGTTTGATGAACAGACCTACATATATTTTCTCCACATTATCTCCATGTAACTCCTTCTCTGTAGTCTAGAACACTCAAGTTAAAGTGCAAATTGCTTGGCATTCCAGTTTGGAAAGTGGACATAATGAGTAACTAGGGCTTTGAGGGGGAAGCCCATTTGTTGTCATTTAGCCAGGTGGCACAGGTGTGAGCAATTCATCACTTAGGAGAGCAGCCTCCCGATTAAACAAGGGCTAGCTCTTCACCACACTGCATGTTTTGACTCATCATTTTATCAATAAGATTAAATTCAGGGACTCCTTATTAGAAAATCAGAGAACAATTTCAAAAAATGTTCACAAATAAATTCAACACAAAATCTCAAAGTTGTAGAAAACAATTTCTGAAACTTTATTGTGAATTTTAAGGTACATTTAGTAAAGGATGTTTTCCTTAATATAATTAATTAAAATAAATTGGAAAGAAATGCACATACTACTTTTTTAAAGCAAGGATAAGTACAGACTTTTGAGGCCACAATATATACAATTATATGAGTGCAATAAGCTTCCAAATACATTAGGTATATATCTGTTTAAATAAATAGTAGAATACTTGTTTGACACGTGAGTCATACTGATTACAGCAAAAATGTTTTACAAAATATAGTGAAAAATGGAACGTTATACATTTTGATATACAACTTTTTAAATACTTTATATATGCATTACTTAATTCAAATTATAGTGTACAGAAGTCCATTTTAATGAGGACAAGTTTTGTGTTTTTAACACTGTTCAACAAATATAGATATTAAGATGCATCCCTACACATGTTACTAAATTCCCATTCAACTTAAATCACTAGCACAGGGAAGAAAAAATTCTACCAGTTATTAACAGTAATCATTTTATTGATAAATTATGAATATAACACACTGCAACATTATTTTGGCTAGTTAAAATCTAAACTATATCAGCTAATTCTTGAGCCAAATTTTTTGTGTGTATATAAAAATTTAATTTGGAATCAAAACAGAAAGATATTGCTACATTGAACTTCTTATCTACTCTTCACTATACTTATTTTAAATAATACCTTTAATTATCAGTTTTCCATTGGGAAAATTTTCCCTATAATTCTTTAATAATAATGCTTGTGTAGTGCCCTATTATGAATCTCAAGAGTTCATTTCAACAAGTAGCAATAGAATATACTGTACTGTGAATACTACCTACAGAATAATGATATTATAGAAACAGGTGATGTCAAGTGTTTACATTTAAAATTATTGATACATTGTAACACAATAAGAGAGATTATTTTAAGCCACATTTCATCATATTTAGCATACAGTTAACATGACAATTTGTTTGGATTATGTAAAAATGTGGCTATTTTGCAGAAGTAAAACTGAATATAAATTACCAGGGTTGTTGTTGTTTAATTGAAAACAAATGTTTTATTTTTTGTAGGGTTCTTTTAATAATAAAGGAAAGTACAGAAAAAGATTAAACATATCCACCTATCTTAGAGTAGTGAAGTGGGGAGAGGTATCATGCAATGATCATTCTCTAAAAATTATTTGGACAATAATAATTGAGAAGATGCGTTTTGCATTTAAATAATGAAAAATGTGCTTATTTGAGTATGTCTACAAAAGCTTCCTGGTAATATTAGAACACAAGCATAGAATGATTAGGAGCACATTATCACTTTCTTTTTACATTTGGACTAGAAAAGCAACATAAAGAAACCTGTTGGCTGTGAACTGATGTTGCATTTTTATGTTTTCAGAATATTAGGAGATAAACATATCTAAAAGCATATCTAAAAACAAGCAAGACAAGTTAAATTCTCCTAAACCTCCCCAGTACCAATTGCCCACCGTTTTAACAGAGCAGCACCACATGTCAAGCACCCAGTCAATCTCTATAACTCACCAAGTTGCCTTTTATTGGTCAGAATGAAAAGCATAGACATTTTCTATCAGAAGTCAGTTGATATGGAGGACACACACACATGCAGACTTAACCTACTTTTAGTGTAGGCCATAAACCTGTGAAGCATGAGCTTTGCCTTACTAACTATGGCACCTTATTTTTCTGTCAGAGAGAAATGCCATCAGAGCTATTAATTCATTTATGTTAGGAAGAAATGTGCTCACTTATGAGTAGGGGTATTACTTCTGTTCATATTTGCATTAGGGTGTGTGTGTGTTGTTAAGTTTTCAGGGTAGTAAAAGATTAAATATACTTCAAGTAACATGTGATTGCCAAAGAGTAATCTTATTTCTTCCCCTGTAAAATGAATAGGGGTTAATTAAGCAAATTGCTATGTCTTCTCAGCACTCTGTGCTTTAAAACCTTGACAGGAGCAAAGCATGATTTGTTTAATTATAAAGTATGTGGACATTCACACTCAGTGAAGACAGTTCCAGTCTCTTGACCGCTCTCTCAGAAACTTGGATACTAAATAATAGAGCTTCAAATATTCTTTCTTAACTTTTTGAAGTTAAGTGAATATAAACAAGGTTTCATAAACTACAAATATCCCTAAACTGGGTAACAAATTTATTGAAAGCTTAAATACAATCATCTCATTTTATCTACATCTAGAACTCCATCATTATGGTTAATAGACTTTATAATTCTATTTTACTACCATTCTGTATATCAAAACTCATCTACAATCACTTCAAATACAGTATGATTAACAAGTCTGTGATTTCCTTTTCAAATGATCATCTTAAATTTAGCATATTCCTGATCTTTTTAGTTTTAATATTACTATTTTAAGAGACAATATTTTTTTTAAAAAGCTTTAAAAAGTTCTGTGAATTACTAGAATCCATTGCCTAAGTGAGTGAACGTGTAAAAGTGATACCGAGTAAGTCATTTCCGTATTGCTCTAGTTCATTTTTGCCAATCCATGCATGGCATTCAATTACATTTTGTGATTAAAACAATAGAATGCACGCAATTAAGGATAAGAAACCCTTTTTTACTGAAGAGACATCTTAAAAAATCACACTGTCAAAAATCTGAAATTAGTACCCACATCAGAAGTCTATGTAAAAGTATACTCAACAGCTTGCCAAATTAAAGTCCCCAAACTAATTTTATTAAAGTGCAACTACAGAAAAAATCAATTTGCAATAAGAACAGTTAAAAAGTTCTCAGATAACTTGAATCAATAAATATACAGTCTTAGTAGTAAAAACTATTGCCATAAATCTACTTCTATGATAGATAAGCTTCATAGCAAGAAAAAAACAACAGCTGGAGGTAGGGAAGACATCAACACTTTATAGTTAAATGTTTTTATTAAAACTTTTAGTAAGGTATGAAAATATCTTTTCACTTCAGAGGTATTTCATACAGCAATAGGTATATAATAGTATATGAGACCTGCGTGTATTCATTGCATCTCATTTTCTTACTGTGGTCACAGACTAACTATACCCTTTCTGTGATTATTTTTAACAGATAAAAGTGGTTGTAATTAAATGGACAAAATCATACACTGAATACAATACTGAATCACTCAGTTGAATCAATTCTTGATATTTGTGAAAAATGAGTTATGTATTTGATGAGAAAAATTATACCAGCTTGAGTAACATAATTATTCTCCACTTCCCTTTTCATCCACTTTCTTGAAATTCTGAATGTGTAAAGGCTAGAAATTGGTGTCCATTTGCCTTTTCTACCACGTCACTGCAGAAAAAAACATTACAGAATTTTCACTCCACTAGTGTAATGTTGTCTAGTTCTAATTAATCCTCTTATGTCATTCCTCAGCTGTCTGGAATTGATGTATATTAATTCATAATTGTGGGAGTAGAAAACAAAGCACATGCTGGAAAGCTTCTGCTCTACTCAAGGCAGAAACTTCCAATGCTAAGACTATTAAATTTGGGCTTGTAATGTTCGTTTGGATAGAGTCTGCCTGTCACTGTCATAACCAATAGGCATAATGTCTCTACAAATTATCAGCAACACCCAGAACGTCAATGCAAAATTAATCTAGTTTCTCACAAAGCCTTGTGTGTCTAGTCCCTAGATAAAGGAGAACTCCAGCTATATTTTAAGTCATCTGGAAAGCTAAATCAACACATCATGTTAGGGCACTAACAACAGCATGCCAGGGTTTTAGTTTCCAAACCCCAACTGGGAACTCCATCACAGGACTATAACCTATCATGAAATCAAAACAGTTTGGCACTCTTCTACCTGAATCTGATAAAAAGTGATTACTACAAATATTTTTGCTTTTATGTTTGGTCTCATGAAATGTGAGTTACATCAAAAAGTGTCGTTAAAAAAAATTACTTCTCTATAAATGACTCTTTAAACAAATATACAGACAAAATGATACCTGTCATCCCTATTGCTTTCTAGCCTTGCATATGTTTTTGAGTTCAAAGTAAACTTGCCTGTATGTCTTTGAGTACATATCGAAGAATTATGCTTTTCCAATCTCTTACCCTAATAATTTAAACCAAGGAAATCCTGCCACTCTAGTTCATTGACAAATTCACAGGTGAATTTAGCTTTCTTGTATCAATGGTGGATCTAAAATCTTACCAAATTCTTGTCTAATTAACAACATAAAATCTACATTTGGTCAACATGTTCAATACTGGTCTTTAATTAGAATAATTGAAATTTTTCTGCCTACTGAAGCTTATTAGTAAGGGTCATCAAGAAAAAGCTGCTGCCCAAAATAAAGTAAGCACAATCAAAATGTAAGCAATGTGAGCTTCAAAAATATGGACTTTTGGAATTTTAAGTCAATCTGTCTCATATCAAGAGACATTTTTCAAAAGAGCAGATCCTTGTTATTCTCTAGGAATGTGGCAGAATTTATATTCTAAATAAGAATAGCATCCATGAGTAATGCAACGATCCACATGCACTACACACAGTGGACACAAAGTTAGCATGTTGTTCCAAGAATCAGTTTCCTTTGCCAAATGGAATAGGGAAAACTGTGCAACCAGAACTCTCAGCTATTTCGTTTTCACCTTCAAATGCACCTCAAATTAAAACTGCAATTTTCTCACTTAGGAATTTTACCAAAATGCATCCATTATAATAATCCATGATAAACAAATTTTATCTGACTATATGGCTGAAATGGTTCTCTCCAATTCTCAGATTTAAGGGGGATGCTGAATGTCCAACATGTGGTTGACAAGTGTTCCCCATCTCTTGTTAGAGTTTTAGGCAAGGACACATTAAGAAGCCAGTAATGAAATATGGTAGATTTATAAAACTGTATGGAGTTACTGGATACTTTTTGTAGTTGTAGGTGATAAAACTGGAAAAATTTTAGGGCTAAAATTTTATAAACAATAATAAAAGCTTATTATACACATTTCTAAATACACATGAAGATATGTCTCCTAGTGCATTACGGATAGGTTGGGAAAAGGCACATGCTGAGCTTAGTGGACAAGTCTGTGCAGAGGTGGATGTTGCTTCTGATACGCTGGAGAGCAGGGGCTGGAATAAAAAAAAAAATTAAAACAGGAAAGCATCATTCTAGTCTAGTGGAGAAGAGAGATCTTTTTATCATCATTATTGCTTGACCGCCCCCTCTTCTAGATGCCTCCTTATAAAGAGTAGTTAAAAAAAAATCACAAAATTCTTCTATTTTGAATTTAGCAGAATGTTTGAAATTCACTGCCAAAATATACTGTTTGTCAAAAGTATCCAGAATGCTACTGCCTAAAACACACTAATGCTATTACTACTCTTACTATGTAATGTCCATGAATGTTCACTGTACACTGGAAAGAGCCACACATGCCTCGGGTATGGCTGTATCATCAAGCCATATGCTTATTGTCGAAATATGTACCCTAAAGGAATTTAAAACAGAAATGTTAAATTAGACTTCAGCTTTTCTTTTTTATCTTTATACAAATAATTTATTTTGGGCACAAGTGACTCTTGGTGACATGCCACAATTTTATTTTTTAAACTAGAAGTTCAATCATAGAGGCAGTATTGCTTAGCAACTACAAGCAAAGCCTCCGGTGTAAAACTGCTAGGGTTCAAGTCCTAGACTACTCTCCATTTACAAGAACTGTGACCTTAAGCAAATCATGTAACTTCTCCTCAGCTGGAAAAGAGGGATGTTAACAATACTACCTGACCCACAATGTTATTGTTCCTATTTAAGAAGTTAATACATGTAAAGGGCAGAGAAGAATGCCAGGAGCACAGTGAGTACTCAAGTAAATGCTGGCTGATTGTCATTATTTGGTGTTGGAAATCTACTTTCAAAGCATTGCAAATGAAGTTACTAGAAATAAAGAGATAACAGTGCCAAGGGGAATATTGCGATCTTCTCTTTACAGATTCCCAAATATCTTCCATTTCTCCCATGAAATTGTTTGCTATTTAGCTGAAATTAGTGTGGGTTTTTTTTTGGCCAGTGACTTTTATAAATGTTTAAAAGCATGTTTTACATTTTTTCGTGATAATGACTAATCCTGTTACTCAATAGTTAGTTTCAATCACAATTCATTAAGATTAATGAATTTATTCTTTTTAATGTTAGCTTTTCCCCTATATAGGCTACTCTAACTCTGTTATGGTTTTCTAATGTTGCTTTTGTCTAAATTCCTAACAAATTTATTTCTCTTCCAGGCAAAACATTGGAAGGCACAGTCTGCACAAGTTCATTAATCTACAAGCATCCAATTCCAAATCAGATGACAGTGGGCATCATCTCTTTGTCCTTTTACAATAGAGAACTGATTTGATTAATCATATAGCTGTGATTCACTGTATTGTCCACAGAATGGCTGACTCTGACAAAGCTCCATAAACTCAAGGGATTTTAAGCCTTGGCCTGTCCAGTTTCTCACTTTGTCAGAGATTGCTTACATCTCATTCCACCAATTACTGCCCAAAATAGCTAAAATGCCTCTTTTGCAAAAATCATATGGTATTCATTTGACATTCATCTATTTCTTTTATATTACTTATAAATTCTTTATAATTTATTGTCACCTGCATTGTGACATTAAATAGTCTTGCGATTTTTTAAATAACCTACATATGACCTTACATCCAGGGAATAAATACCTAGAAAACAGATCATGTCCATATACTCATACGGTTAAGGAAGGCATCTTTGTTGCTGTATACTCAGGATGTGAGCATTGGATGAAGTTGCTTAAAATGAAAAAAAGAATGTCTTGTGGCCAACATGTGGCATCTCTGCAAATATACCTCCTCCATCTATATCAACTTCCCAAACTTGCAAAGTAACTTCTAAACCCATCCACCTATAGCATAAAGCAGCCTTTTTGTAATACTTCTACCAAAAACACGGATAGAATTGAGTTTTCCTAAAGTTTTTGATAAGGTGAAAGAGTGTAATGAAGTAAATAGTGATAAATGCAAGCAAATTTTGAGGTCCAGAAATCATTGAGATATTATGGGAGCAAGTACTCCTAGGCTTCTCTCCAGGTTTCAGAATCATCCTTGTAGGGCCGTTTCTGCAGTGTTCTGGAGAAAATGTGGTAGGCTGTGCTATGGCAATACGTAGTTCTAGTTCATATTCCTCTAAGCAAATACCACTTGTCGTTTGACATTCAGGTGGCATATTTGGGGGCTACTTCAGCTAATTTGAAATTCAGTCCTTTTATTCCCAAACTTGATTTTCCTTCAGATGGACAGTTATGATTATTTACATTTTTCTTCAACTTAACTCTATTTTGTCTTTGAATGAACAGGTTACCAATAAAATTGTTGAGTGTTATTCGATTTAATTAGCTTTTCTAAAACTTATCCTAAGAACAAATGATACCATTAATCAAAATTACCAGTGTCTGACTTCAAAATAATTGTATTTACACATTATCCCCAAACTATATATAATTCTCCAATATTCACAAAAGTTGAAATACTAAATTCATCTTAATGTCTTACTACAGAAAAAATCAAACATAATTAATGTTACTGATAAAAATATGGTAGCTACATACTATTTTAAATGGACAGTTTTCTAATCAAACTCTAAGCACTAATAATCTTGAGATTTTATAGTTCGTCTGTTTTGTGATTTCTGATTTAGGAGGAAAATGTTAAATTTCTAGTTCAGAAGGAGAAAATGAATCAGGCAGAGACCTCAAAGAAGATAATGGCAACAGTCTGTTATCAATACTAATGCAAGAGAGTGATAACATACATCTTGCAAACAATGAGAATACTGCAAATCGTTCATTGTCAGGAGAGACTGAACCATATGATTTACTTTGTAATTGTTTTTCTTGAGCCAATGTTAACATTGATTTGCACCGTTTGAACATACATCGACTGATGATAGAAAGAAGGCCAGACACATGTTGGGTGGTAAGAGGAAACCTGCCAAAGAGTGATGCTTCCCTAAGTAATTAACAAAAGCTGTAGTTTAAATTTTAATAATAGAAATTTTAAAATGACTGAATCCAATGATCTGTTTTTCAGATGAGAAAATTGAATTCTCAAGATGCTAAGTGAAATTTTAGCAAAGTATAATTGGTTTAGAATAGATATTATTGTTGCCAAAAATTAGAAAATAATGTGTATCAAAGTTTTGAAAATAGGAAAATCTAAGTATTTATTTAAATTAACCACTAGTGGTTTATTTTCTTTGGTAAAGCAATGCCTAGTTACTTATAAAAATCATAATAAGCAAGGAATTAAAACTACATAATAACACCAAGTTAAATGTCATTGTCATTGTGAGTGATGGTGAGACTGCCACATTTCTGATTTTATGTAGAAGCTAGTTAAAACAGACAGGGTAATCCTCATGTGATTTCCACACCATCCTTTATTTAAATGTATCTGTGTTACTAAGCGTAATCTATCCTGTTGTTTGGTTCTAAATTAGCTTTCCAAATTGTCCATATTTTCACATTATTGAAAAGTGAATTACATTTATTTTCATGACTGGTCATATAATACATTTATAATTTCCAAAAAATGTTTATGTTTTAATCAATAAATTTAATTAACAAGAGCTATTACACACCTTATTCCTGAGGTCTATATATTTTACCAGGTTTCAATTTTGTAGTTCATGTATATTACAGTAATTACTTGGAGACAGTTGCCTAAATATCCACAGAACAGTTGGAAAGATCTTTTTGGAGTTAGGCACCAGCTTGATGGTTATCACTGAAGCCTATCTACAATTAAAATAGTACATTTTCTGGCAGTAAGAATTTTTCTTAAAAATACATTTGCACAGAAATGTGCAAAAAAGTGCAAAAACAAAGATTTTTTTCTCAAATATTATGTTGAAACTTTGAAACAACCTGCTCATATAAACATTCACCCATATGTAAATTAGTGCTTTAGAAATGATTAAGTTAAAAATAACAATACTGTCTTGCCTGAAACGTAAAGCCCAATTATGACATTTTCTTCTATGATTAAAGAAAACCAAAATTTCAGGATATGAATGTTTCTTAATTTAAGAAAAAAGTTTATATAACAAAGGTCTCTATTTTCAAATTTATGTCATTGCATCCATTCTTTTAAATATTGTGATAAATATTCATAAGAAAATGGACTTGTCCAATTCAGAACCATCTGGAGGTAAAAGCCAATTAAACCAAACATTTATTCTAGCTAGAGTTTAACATCTATGTTCCATGTCTATGTTAGGCTTATGTCTTTTTGAGGGCTAAGGCTGAACATTCTTTTGCAGAATATCATGACTCAAAATATCCCTTTCAAAATGGATCCCTATGAAACTCCATTTTTAGAGAACACTGTCCTTTTTAACTCGAGTTATTATTCAACATTATCAATGTGTGCCATGTTTTTAAAGTGATTTTTTAATATAGCAAATATGCTAATCTCATATAGTTACAAAAATGAAGTTTTACTTGCAACCATATTTTATTAACACCTTTGCCTGTAGAAGAAGTGTGATTTTAAGGATGAAAAGTGTATTTCCCTCTAAATTAACCAAAGGATAAATTTAAACTTGGCATGCTTCTAATTAGAGTAATAGATCTTAGAATTTTATTGCCCTACTGAAAGATCAAGTCTCCAGCACTAGTTAAAAAAAAAAAATACTTTAAAAAATATATTTCAGGGAAATAATGACATCAATTTAAAACTGAGAGAGAGAACTCATATATTTTTTTCTTAAATAAGGGAATTCCAAGGAAAAAAATGTATTGTGTTTAAAACCACTGGAATCTTTTAAAGCAAAGACAATGTCTTATTCATTAAAAAAAAAAAAATCCCATTGTCTAACACTGTTCCTAGATCACAGCTGTTACTCAATAGATGTCTGTTGAATAACAGAATTAATGAAAAATAAAAGAGATTAATTTGCATATATATCAGTGGATCTCATCACAGTTCTTTGGCAGCAGAAAAGTTTCATAGTTCTATAAGGCAGAATTTAAAAAGAATACACATTTTAAAACTATAATATATAATTCTGGAATAAGTTTTAGTATCCATTAAGGAAAATATAATATAGTTCAGTGTTCTAGTGATAAGGCTGGATATTGTCTAGTTGTCAGGCTTATGCCTGAATAAGATAAGTGCTCAGCAGGCAGAAAAACTCCTTTGCATTGCTAAATGAGAAAATCAAGTGAGCCCTGATCACATAAAGAAAGATGTGAATGGTGCAAGAAATATAATTCTCCTCATAGAATAAAGTAATTAGTCATTATCTGAACTGGAATTTACATAAAATTCCTGGGATACACATTCACCTCTCCATTCTAAGAGTTAACAGAATAGATCATTGATAGGGACAACATAAAATGTGGTCATCTTAATTTAAATTTAGCTATATATATATATATATATATATATATATGTAGTAAACACGTATATACACTTGATGCCATGAGAATGCTAAATATCTCAAATAAAACTATGAACCCAAATACCTAAAGCCTGATTCTTGCCATTTAGAATGTGTCTAACACCCTCATTTTGCCTGATTATCTCCTGTTTGCCCTTGTGGTGGGATTAACTAGAATTTATTAAACACTGCCTATATGCCATGCTATAATTCTTACAACTCCATGATGTCTGATACCCAAGGTAACATCCATCCTATGTCCCAACCCTGCTCTGTACCCCAATACTGTATGATGGACATCTCATCTTAGCATAAAACAGGCAGTGGTTTAAAGGAAATCATGCCACTTTGCCATGCATTCTCTGTTAGATTAAATTTTTCCAAGCACAAAGAGTGAGTTTTCTTATCATAGCTTGTTTTGTTTTAAAGTCCTTTCTACCTATTGAGGCACTGTCTATAATTAAAACAAAAGACTGATCCAAAAACAATCAAACAGCACTGAGAGGATCGTAAAAGTCAACAAGAACTTAAAAATTTAATTTTTACGATCGAAGTCACAGCAAGGCCAATTGAAATTTGACTGTATCTACTTTCTATTTAGTTGATAAAATTAACTAAATGAATAACAAATCCCCACTACATTCTGCTCCAAATCCAAATCATTAACTTTATCTTGATGATTTCACCAATTCCAACATAAAGCAATGATTTCGGCCTCAGGATATTAAGAAAAAATATTTTTTCAGTACTCTCATTTGTGTAATATTTTTATTTGTTGGGTCTCATTTATGTTATAGTGTCACATATGTACTCAAACATTATAAACTTGCATATTAAGACATTAAAATCTTACTTATAGGGACTTCCCTGGTGGCATAGTGGTTAAGAATCCGCCTGTCAATGCAAGTGACATGAGTTTGAGCCCTGGTCTGGGAGGATCCCACATGCTGCAGAGCAACTAAGCCCGTACACCACAACTACTGAGCCTGCACTCTGGAGCCTGCAAGCCACAACTACTGAAGCCCGCGTGCCACAACTACTGAAGCCCACGTGCCTAGAGCCCGTGTTCCCCAGCAAACAGCACGGAACCTAGATCCCATGCTCCACAACAAAGAGAAGCCACCGCAATGAGAAGCCTGTGCACCGCAACAAAGAGTAGCCCCTGCTCGCCGCAACTAGATAAAGCCAGTGTGCACCAATGAAGACCCAACGCAGCCAAAAATAAATAAATAAATAAATATTTTAAAAATCTTACTTATAAATGAACATATATTAATTTAGACTCAGAGAAATAGTAAAAAAAAAAAAAATATTGTGCTTCTGGCATAAATTTGATGAATCCCACAAAAATGATCCATATACTCCAAGGCATTTTAACTAGTATGATTATACCATGTATGCCATTACTTCAACAGGGATGCTTTCTAGTCTACGGAATAATTGGAAGCAAAACCCAGCAGGTTTCAAATGGCTCCAGCTGTGTTAAGTACTGACTGTGAAACAGATTCCCTCTCTTGTATGTTGTTTTGTAATAGAGTGATGTATAAGGTGAAAATCCCCAGATGGGTGGAGTTCCTATGGATAATTCATGGGGAAGTAAATTAATAACAAAAACTAGAAGAAGCAAGATAATTTTAAAACACAACATGCAAATGAAAATGGTGAAATACACAAAATGAAAGATGAAGCAATTATACAAATATGAAACAATAGGGACTGAGATCAAAATATAACATCCTATCTGCTGTTCTCTGACGCTGTTACAAAGATCAACTTTTCATAAATCCTAGATAACTCAAAAACGGTGTTTTAAACCTAAAACAGATGAACAGAGATAACTTGCTTTTTAAAAAGATAGTTTGCATTATATATATGTATAACTGAATCATTTTGCTGTATACCAGAAACTAACACAACGTTGTAAATCAACTATACTTCAATAAAATAAAATTTTAAAAAAAGACACAAAACTTAAATTCAAGAAAACCACCAAAAACAAAACTTAGAGAACATGTATTAAATGAAATTGAAGTAGTAAGTTGGTATCCTTGGAAAAAATAGGCGAAAAATAGGTAGGTTTTTGGAGTGTCTGCCTACCATGGGCCAGAAATCTACATGCACCCATGTATGCACTCAATTTAATAACAACCTTATGTATTAGGCCTGATTACATCCATTTTACAGGCTAGGAAAGCAAGAAATGGTACATTCAAATAATATATCCTATGTGACACAGTTTTTAAAATAGCAGTTCTCCAAGTCTTTTTTTTTTTTTTACTTCAAATATCAAACTACTTTTTGTAGTAATCTCAGTTTTCTTCATGTGGAAAAGGAATTAAATAGGCCAAATATTCTCAAAGGTCCATTTTGAGTCTTGAGAAACTATTCTGTAAATTCTATTAGACACTAAATTTATCTTTCTAAAATTAATATAGTAGTTAGACACCACTTTCTATTCAATTATTATTTTGCTGCTTTTTATAGGATTCATATGTGATTCTATGGTGTCGTCTGGATGGCTCAAAAGTCTATTAAGTGAACTTTAATGATGACTTTTTTTTCTCCTCCAGAACACACTGTCTCTATTAAGCAGATATCAAAGTGAATCTATTGTTCATTGTTTAGAAGTAATCACTCAATTATCTAAGTAATCAAAGGTTTAAATAAAAATTTTGGATGAGGAATCTTCGAAGAAAAGATATCTGATCCTGTTTATGTTCATTCTTTCCCGTCTTATTATATCCTAACATGAATAAAGATGTTATGATGGGCAGACACAGTGGTGTGGAAGAAGTGAGGGAGAAAAAGGAAACCACAGATATCTCTAATTAAGTGATATGAGAGTGTGCTCATGTACATTAGAATCAGCGGTTTTTTAACCCTCTGCTTCTCTCTCTCTCTCTCTCTCTCTCATACAAATGCAGAAATCACTAGTGAGTCAAGACACTGATAAAGCATATAAAGGTGTTAATTATATTTCACTGTTTACAAAAATCAAAATGTCAAAATGCAGGGTCTAAGAATGCTTACACTTGCTCATCTATAGGATGAGGTTAGGTTAGTTGGTCTTCACTGGACCTCCAGAAATATGAATGGAGGTGTCTAGGGAGATCAAAATTTCTTAGATTAGAGACTATGGGGACTCGTTAGCCACCAAAAAAAACCCAAAACCCAAAAAAACCCTTAAACCTAACTAGAGAGTTTGTCATCAAGTCCCAGCTGTTGCAGAAGAAAATAGGGACAGTAGCTGAAACCAGACAATCAGAACTCTCCCCATATATACTTTATTTGTTTAGGCCTCGTCGTCATATGCTTACCACAGTTTAATCTTATGGTCTAGAATTAGTTTACTGGGAGGTATTGCAGGAAGAACAATTTTGGGTGCAATGAATTGCCTTGTATTGATAATGCGGGTTTTTAAATAAATGAGTTGCAATCCTTTCCAACAAAAATAATGTCCCTAATGAAGAAAATGTTTCAAACTTATATCTGGCCTAAAAATAGTGTTTTTCAAGTAAAAGTAGGCACATATGAGGAAGAAATACCAGTGCAGAGGTAAGGTTCTAAACTGGAAATAAATGCTTTAGCCATGTGACTTGAAAAAAACATATTTTCTGTCTCTCAATCTCTATATAAGTTTAATAAGAATGGTAATGTCTTCTTTCTGTAGTTGTTATAGAGATTATCAATGGAAATATGCATACATAAGGCATGATTCCAATATCAGCTGATCACTCTCATCAGGTCAACATTTACTGAATGACTACGAAGTTCACTCTTTTAGGAGCTGTTGTAAGTTTAGTCTTAGAAATACAAAGGTAAGTAAGACATTGTCTCTACTTCGAGGGACTTTCTTATATTCTCCTTAATTATTAAGCTTTAAGTTATGATATACCAGTATTTTATTAACTTAGTTGTCATTTGAGACTGAAAGATCATGAGGAACCCGGGTTGTGTTTTGAACGATCCTGAATATACACCTGGGGTTGACACTGCATGGCTGGAGAGGCTACTCAGCCCCGCCAATAACAGATGGTCCTGTAGGAATAGTTTAAACCCTGAGGAGTGCTGCTCCCAGTATCATCCAGAAGTCAATAACCCTTAGCTAAAGCAGAATTCAATTGTTTAAAACAGAGACTTTAGGTGTCAAAATGATCCTGCTTAATTATTACCATGTTTAAAAATCAATCAGTGAATTCAGCATAGTTTGCCATCACTGCTTGGCAGATTTTGGGGTCAAGACCGTGAATGAAAATGAGTTCATGTCAAACTAAAATATCCTGAAGATTTTATCTGTTTTTATTATGGTTTAATGTAATTTTGATACTCACTTCAGTGTGTAGCAAAAAAAAGTATTTTCATAAAAATTCTGACATCATTTTTTATATTGGAAATTTGAATGCATTGAAACATTATTAATCTATACAGCTAAATTTATTATGATTTCTTAACTTTGAAAATGTTATCAGTATAAAAAAAACAATTTTGAAAATTGCAAAGGAAAAACATAAATAGAGATTTTCTGTTTCTAGGAAGAATGGACACATTGTGGATGTTTTATTTGACCATTTATGGATGTTCTAGAGCAAAATGTTTCTGTTTGATTTTTTTTTTTTGGAAGGAAGATACACAGAAATAAGTTGGTGACATTGTCATTTAAAAATATATCTAGAAATTAAGAAAGCGGATGTATATGAGGTAACATAAGTGAACAAAGTCCACCTAAAGAATGACAAGAAATGAAGCAAAGAAAAGCTGCCAGTTCAGGTGTGTTCACAGCTGACAAACAAGGAAGGCTACTGTGATTCTAGGCTTCCAATGTGAAAATCGGTTCAATGGCATGAATATATGACACAGGCGGGCATCAACTCACAACTCAGAACTCACTCCATTTTGTCTCCATTTGTCACTTGCACCCCCTACAAGAACTTTCCTGAGAATCCTATTTAGCTGTGTATTTGAAAGTGCTCAGCATGCAGCTGCTATCACATGGAGGCACAGGTTGGTTGCAACCTCCAAATCCAAAAAAGCACCAGCATTTTTTTTCCTCAAGAAAAGATCTACAAGGGAACTCCAGTCAGCAGAAGACACTGTCTTCCTATAAAAGATACATCTTCATTATATATATCCTGTGTTTCCATGCTTCTCCTTCTTGAGGTTTATTTAATGAGGAAAAAATCCTCATTTACTGAATTGCAGTTGCTATTGTCTTGCACAAAAACTGTTTCGTTTTCAAAATCAATCATCTGTGATGATTCTCAATAAGTCTATAGTACCTACTGTGGTCTGCACATGGATTATATACATGTTTTCTAGTAGGCAAAAATATAGGATTTGTAAAATCTTTTAAAAATAGGCATGGCTACTTCCACTGATTTTATATCTAACAGGACCTGTCAAAGACATTAAGCATTGAAGAACTGTGAGGCATTTTACTGAACCCTGTCATGAAAGTAAATATATTGAAACCCATGTATGTCTGGAATGAGTTGCTGTGCTCCAAATACACACTGTTTACAAATGGAGAAAGGTGAATTCTAAAAATACAGTTTGAGAAATGATTCAATATCAATGCCTTTGAGGATCAAAGCACTCACTTAGCAGCCAGCCCTCTTCATTATGGTAATGCTACAGTTTTATAGATACCTAGGGTTATAATCTGATTTATGTTTAAAGGAGAGTATATACACACAATTGAGAGATTCTTCTAGGAGAGGTGAAGGCCACACCATGGACAGAGGTACCACAAGTAAGTATGAGAGTGCCTGCAACATCTATCTTGAAAAATTAGAATTATCCAAGAGCAAATCTGTTCATTCTAAGGCATGTATTTGAGATTTTATTCTTTCAGACACATCCAATGTTTCTGCATTTGGAAAAAATAGGCAAGACTAATTCCCTAAGGTATAAATCACTCTAATGTGGAAGGGAATTTGTTAGCTAGTTGTATTACAAAGCCTTTACTTCATATTTAATAGGCACCGGCAATACCAGCATTATACAAAGCTCTCTACTTTGCAAATCTTTAAAACTCCACTTAATTTTCAGCACTGATTTCCTGCAATCTAAGAGCTTATGAAGGGTTCACTGTGTTCATACCGATGTATGCAAAATGTGCCAGAACTTCCCTGTCTGTGATGGCATTCATTTGGAAGTGAATCCCAAATTTCTATCACTGGCATGCTTATTTCCGACTAAAATAGATATTCTTAGAATGAAAGCTGAAGATTAGGAGGAAAAAAAGGAGGCAAAATAACTAGCACTGGAAGAGATATATGCAAATATCAGCTCAATGACAATTCTTCATACCATTTACAATTGAAGCTTAAAGACCCAAATACTCGGCAATCCATTAGTTTCTCAATATCCTGGAAGGGATTAGAGTATTTCTTAACTGCTAACAGACTGAAAAAGGCCAGAGCCTGGATATTAACAAAGCTGCATAATACTAAAATGTAGAGATGGTCAGATAGAAAGACAAACTAAGGAAGAATGTTAAAATACAAGATATTATACAAACATGGTAAAACTGAACAAATTTCCATTCCTTCCTGCAGCCTACATAATTAAACATCTATATGTTTTTTTTATTAACAAATATTTATTGAGTATATATGGTGTACTGCTGTAAAGTGAATGGTGTTTTTTTTTTTTTTTAAATATTTATTTTATTTTTGGCTACACTGGGTCTTCGTTGCTGCACCCGGGCTTTTCTCTAGTTGAGGCGAGCGGGGACTACTCTTTGCTGCGGTGCACGGGCTTCTCATTGCAGTGGCTTCTCCTGTTGCGGAGCACGGGATCTAGGCCTGTGGGCTCTAGAGCACGGGATCTAGGCGTGCAGGCTCTAGAGTGCAGCCTCAGCAGTTGTGGCACACAGACCTAGTTGCTCCACGGCATGTGGGATCCTTCTGGACCAGGGCTCGAATCCGTGTCCCCTGCATTGGCAGGCGGATTCTTAATCACTGCACCACCAGGGAAGCCCCCAACATCTACATAAATTAATGAGTGGTGAGGCTATAGTATACTCCTTTCAATAACAGATAAGTTAATTTCATATATTTTCTCAAGGAATTCCGGGATAATTAGTGTAAAATGACTAGAAAGAATCAATCAAATGTGCTTCACAGATCTTGCCTGTGCATGTATCTTCACCACTCCCAGCTGTACAGGTGGTCCCAAGTCCATCATTTTAAATGTGATGTGTGTGTATAGCACTGTAATCAATCAAATCAATAAAGATAGGGGGGAAATATTTTCACATGCCATTTAAATAATGGATAAGTATGTAAAAACAAATCCTTAATGAATGACTTCAAGTTCTGAATGCTTTAAAGTTATATATTATGGCTCAGAAAATTCCAATTCTGCCACTATTCTTTTCTATAGGCAACAAACTTCCTATAGGACAACAATATGAGTGAGAGAGATTACGTATAGGTTGTTTTCCCAGTTTATTCCTGCCATCATTCTTTACTGTTAAGGAATGGGTAGAACTTATTTATGAACTTCACATTTTAATGAATCTTGACTTAGGGAAAAAAAGAATATAAATCAAAACCAAAATGTCAATCATGGTAATATATCTTTCTTGTTCTGTATTTCTGATGACTGACAGCCCAATAGGTTTGTATCAAACAAAGGCAAAAAGCATGTGTTCCTTTCCAATGAAATGTTGGACAGATTTAACAGCTATCTGAAATAACTCATGAAATCTTAAACAGTGAAGTATATTTCCTTTTGTAATTGAGACGTCATATTTCTACATTTGGATTTGCTTTTGTGATCCCATATAAATTTTAGGGGAGCCAACCTTTAAAAAGGCCATAACACATCAGCATTATTACTTATTGAACATGACTCCTATGCCTCTAGATACTTACAACTTTAAAGCGAGCCCCTTGTTGACTTGCATTCTTGAATTTTCACGAATACCCGGTCTGTGATTAGTGTCATATTTCAACAAACCTGATATAAATTTTAGGGCTCTGGTATGTAATAAATTCTGAGAAATATATTAAACATAAAATCAGCTGTCAGGAAAGCAAAAACTTAAAAATACACATAAAACAATTCTTTCTTAGTTTCCAACTACATGAAATATATGATATTAACTGATTTGTTAATATTACTGAGACAAATTTATAGTTTCAATAGAGGGTCCCCTTCAAGAAAACACCAGACTAAATTCAGAGAAAACTTACTGCAAGGATTTTAAGTGAAAGTGGTAAACAATCCACAGTTGTCTTTTTGCCTGTTTTAACTGCATGCAAGCTAAGAGCTCAACTCTGACAAAATCAAACTGAGAAAGTACTAAAGATGAGCCATGCAGTTGACATGGTCTCAAATTCTGCAAACACTCAATCTGGTACTGCTGGACCAACACAAGCACTATAGCTTTTCCCATTTGGTGGATTTCTGCATTACCCCACTCCCAACCCGCAAAATTTAGAAATCAAACAATCTAAATAACATATTAAAAATAATTGTGAAAACAGAGCTTATAAGAAGATAATTTAAAGGTTTTATTTTCCTATCTCAGTACTGTCATGTAAAATAATGTAATGTGAAAAATAATTCATGAAGATGTCATTTCTAATATTTTGGGTGTAATTTACATACATCTCCTATATGTCAATAAGAAAATGAAACTTTAAGAGTCAAATAATTCAGAACTGGTTAGGAGGAAATCTGATTTTAGATCTGAGCTTTTGTATTAAGTCCAAATTCTGTTTTACTATTTCATGTATTATATTTTAATTTGTACTATTATGAGAAGATAAATTTTAGCTTGAAATATTTAACTAACAAGACTATGCATACAACATAAGAATATAACACATTAGTATAAGTACAATATTTACAAGGTAATTTTAATGATGCCAAAGCCTGTTCTGTGACAAGATGAGGATGACTAATCTGAAGCTAAGGGAACATCAGTTTATGGTGTTGCATATATATAGAATTCATTGCAACAAAATTTTAAAAAATAAGATAATAGAATAGTTTAACTACTGAAATTATTTTCTCTATGTTAACAAATGTTCAGTAATCAGTAGACATGTCCATGCCCAATACAGTGGTAACTTTTTACTTTTATTCTCCTTAAGGTTATTAGCAACAAAGGCTAAAATGTAACTTGAATTTTATACCTTAGGTGTATCAAACTGAAAACAAATATAAAATATTTGTCTCACAAAACCAAGAGGAAAGGTAGCCAGGCTGAATGGATGGCCCACGCTCATTTCAAATTCCTGAATGAATATCCAAGGGGTCTGGGTATCTACTAATTTCATGACATAGATCACTTAGCAAAGGAGTAGAAACAAAAATCACAACTGATAACATTTTAAATATAATTTGCATCTTGAGGAGCAATTTTTTTCCATATGCCACCTATGTTCATCCCTCACAGTATACTGCAAAATTTAACAGTTTAAAATATCTTAAAGTTTTTGCTAGCTTCACATTAGTTAACATTTGCTCCCTTCACTTTCAATTTCATTTTTCTTTCTTACTGTTCTAAATAGAAATTCTATGACTATCTTGTGCATTTTGCATGACATAACAGCATTTCAGTAACAGCTGCAGTGGGAGTCTCAAAAATGAGAAGAAATCATAAAAGTAATATAGTATCTCTGAATGATTGGGAATAAAGTAATTCCCTTTATGCTGAAAAAGTATATGCATACACTTGAGTATGGCATGCAAACATATTTTCAATATATAATTTCTTCAATATATATACAAATGTATATATGAGCAAATACTCTAGATTGTGAAAAGTTAAAGTAAGGATGTTTAAGCTCTAAAATAAGCATTTCATTTAGAAAATTAAACGTAACTGTTTACCCTGAACCAAACTCACAGTACAGCTATTATAGATTGTTTTATTACCGTAAGAAGTTGTCAAGTGTAAATAGGTCATTTTTTAAATTCTTTAACATTTTCATTTATACCCCTGCAAAAAGCACAATGGGGCCAAGAAAATTAATTCCCCAAATGCTGTCAATCAGGTTGGGAAACAGCAATAAACAGCTAACTGTAAAGCCTCCAGCTACAATAAAACTGCTTTCAATAAGAGCTGAGAGTTGGAGTATGCAAAAACAGGTCCTCTGGAAATGATAATCTGAAAGGGAAAGGGGCTGACATTTCTTGTCCCAATATGCTGAGGCAGTGAGTCTCAAAGTATGGTCCCTGGATTGGCAGCATCGGTATCACCTAGGATCTTGTCAGCAATGCAAATTTTCAGGCTTGACCCTAGTGATACTGAACCTAACCTCTGGGATTGGGGACCAACAACCCATGATTTAAGAAACATTCCAAATGCTTCTGAGACACCTTAAAATTTGAGAACTTAATATTATATTTTAAAAATCCTACTCATTAAGGAGATATTTTCCTTTTAGAGAAAATATGCCAATGAGCTTTGTCATTTAAAGCCCTACTGGAAATGATAATGTTGTCATCTTCTCAACCTTGTAACAGTGAACTTTGTTTATTTATGTATAAATATCAAGATATAATCTAGCTCTTTAAAAAAGGGACATTTAATTCAATCTGTGAATACTAAGGATACTTCCAAAAATTCATAAAAAATAATTTGTGGAAGATTCAGTGACAGATTTGTTATATTCAAGGAAAATGAAAGTTTAGTAAAATAGAGTGGTTGAGGAATGTGGTTTATGAATGTTTTATAACACATGAGGGAAAAAAGCAGGGGAAAAAAAGCCAGACAAAATAAGAATCAATGCACTATAACAAAACTCATGGTGTAAATGTCAGACATTATGTTTTCATTGTACAGACAATACAAACTCATGATATTTAAGTTTGGTAACCCTTTGCTCAAGAATCTTGCATTTTACCCACACTTCAACTAGCACCATAAAGTGAAAATGTGTTTCTGTTAACAGCAATCTTTGCCCACTCAACTAAAAATCTTCACAGATTATCCCTTAGTTTATAAATTCCTTTGAAAGTTTTTGTTGTAATAAGCCCTACTTTTTCAAAATTGTGTTGCTTCAGGAGCACATTTTGTATTTATGTGAAGCCACTAGTTGAAGTGAAGGAGCTAAAAAAAATAATTTTTACTTTTTAGCTTAACTAGAACATCTTTAATAACAGCCATATAGTTCAGTGAAAAAATAATTTAAAGGATAGTATATATATGTGTGTTCTTCATTCATAGAAAATATGCCTCTTTCATAGTAAAATTGTACACATTTCTATCACCATCACCTGTCCTTACTTCCAGAAGTATTGGAAGTATACTTCCAGAAGTATTCCTTTTCTACAACATTGCAATTTTTCTTTCTCAGCATGAAAACTTCTAAAAGGTGTAAATAAGAAAAGCCATTTCAGTAGCTCTTTACCATAATAGTGAATTATAGGTACATTTGAACATTGAAATGCCTACAAGGAGAACAGCATAGTAACACATGGTCTCAAGGAATGTCTAAAATGCACTTTCGTTCCAGTTAGAGAATTACTCAGCATCTTATTTCAAAGATTACATCATACAAACAAATTTCCTATGACTGACTAAGCCTCGACAAAAGATCTTTCCCATACTTTGCTGAAATGCACTTAACGTTTATGTCACTGTACTGTATATAGATTCAACTTTGGGGAAGAAGTCAGAAAAAGTGTGTCTGTACATCAATGCTCATAATACCCACCACACATAATATGAAAAGAAAGATGACGACGTGGGAATAATATCAGCATGTTTCTTTGGAAAACAAATTTCAGATTTTATATGAAAAGTTTTAAATCGTGTTATATTTTTCAAGATATTATGCAAATCATAAAATATCATCAGTATTTTGAGTGACTTTCCCATTAAAAGCAAATAATAAAAAGCCATGTTTTCTTTTCATTAAAATAGCAACTTTATATTTAAATCCACTTAGTTTCAAAAGTTACTTTTCTCATCATGATTAACTATTTACCAACATTTATAAACCTCTACTAAACGCAGATATTTTACCTTTAAAACATCAAACCTCTTTTAAAAAGCTCATGAAGTTAACATGAAAATAACTCATTCCAAATTCTATGTATATCCAGTAACTTCCGTATTCTCCTCTAGAACCTCCAAACTGACTTATTTTAATTCCTTTCATCCTGTGCATTCAAGCTCTTGTACTTTCTAAATGTTGTACATATTTAATCTTTTAAGAAATGTAGATTTTAGTTGTAAAATCGTAGGCGTTATACTTAATGTTCTGAACGAATCTCTGTGATTCACTGCCAGAATGATTTTAATAAATATCTTACTACCATGAAACCTTAAAGTCACTGCAGAGCAACAAACATTGGATGGTGAGAGACAGAGTTTCAATAGACCATTCTCACCAGTCCCACCACCACAGGAAAAAAAGAAAAACTCTTGACTTTTCAAATACTAAGCAATGACTGTCAATACTATCCTGAAAATTCATCTTGCTTTACTTGATTCTCTAAAATCTGTATGTTCCTTATTTTTAACAAATTCAGATGGGTCATCACCATAGGTGGACTCAATACCAACAAAGATAGAACTTGGATTACAAAATCCTAGAAAGTTGGTGTGTGAGAGCTGATCACAAAAGGGCAAGCAAATGAACTGACATGCTAGTTGCTCCAGAGCAACTATCATTAAATAAAAGGTATCTTTGGCTATAATACCAGCTTGATCTTTCCCTCTCCCTTTCCTTGCTACTGTGGGATTGGCAGCTGGCCAGCACAAGGGACATGATACCCTAGTGCCATCTACAGGCTATTACTGACACTCAAATTTCATGGCAACAGACAAGCACCAGTGAAATAAATTAGACAGCGCTGCATTTAAATCTTTATTAACAAGGAATTATTAGACCTAAGAAAAACTAATTCTGGATTTGATTGAAATATGAGTTTCTCAGCCTCTTAATCCCTCTTCATATGGCATATTTCACAGTTTAAAATGAGTTATGACAGATCACTTATGCATTACTAAGATGAGAGAATATTTACAATGGATTCATTCTTTTCTGTATAAACCAGTACTATTAGGGAGAAAGTATTCCTTCTTCCTTCTTCTTTTCTTTTTTTTTTTTTTTTTGAAAGAGTACTTTGGCCATTGTGGACAATCTGCAAACCTTCCTATTCAACCCCCAATTTACTATATTAAAATAAAATCATCTGAAATTAAAGAGAAGACTTCCTATATGGCTTAGTCGCAATCTATCAACAATCATGTGCTTCACAGCTGATATACATTTATTCTACTATCTTTTTTAGAGACTAAAAAAACATTAACCCCTTTAGCAACCACAGCTGTAACATAATTATAGTCACACCTTCAAACATCATTTAAAACTTGAGATTTGAAGGTGACTTTTGAGATCAAATGGTAATGTGAAAATCTTGAAGCAGTCAATTTGGAAACCCCAGGAGGAGAATTTGGCCTATCAGGACAGGTTTTATTCTTCAGCAAATGTTATCTTGGGACATTTTGGAATAATTTCCTCTTTTCATCTTTTGACATTTGAAGGAAACTGGGAGTTTAAATAATTCTCAGAACTCAGAAATTTCAAAGCTGTTCTAAAAATTCTTGACTGAGCCCCAGAGGAATAGAAAAGGGGTCAAGTTTTTTTTTCCCCTCTTTATAACTAAGCTAAAGTTAGACCAAAACAAGAGACACACTGGCACGTTAATACTGGTTGACTGGGCACTTGTATGCAGTACTTATAGACCAGTAAAAGTGCTCATTTACCTGTCTGGTGTGTAAGGGGCCCTTTGTCTTGAAGCCTCCTTGGGAACTGCACTCTGAGGCACTGAAGTGATCTGAACTAGTGGAAGAGCGTTTGGAAAGGGTGTCACAACCCCCGACAAAGGTGTTGTCCAACGGGAGCTCCTGAATCACGTGATGCTTTTTCACAGAAACCGGAGTGTCTGGTTTAAGATGGAAAGCGGGCTGTGGAGAAGCGGATTTGTAGTGCTTGGCCAGGTCAGGGCTGTTCGGCTTGAAGGTGGTTGGAGGTGCCGGACCCCAGTCAAATCTACCTATGCTTTGCTCTTCCAGCTCAGCCGGCAGGCTTATTGTCCCATTGATGGGTTCGTGAACTGCATCATCGGGTTTGGACTCTTCGATGGTAACAAAGTTCAAAAGAGAGCTCTTGGGAGACTTTCTTTTCTTCCTTTTCTTTTTCTTGTTTTGTTTGTTCTCCTGGTTGGGGGACATCCATTCGGCACCTTGCTTGCTCCTCTGAGCTGCTTTGAATCTTGATGCATGGCGACAGCGCACCAGAACGGTGACGAAGATCACGACGATGACCACCATGGCACCTGCGACAATGGCGATCATGATGGTGAGATAGTCCTCGTTTTGATAGGGTTGGCTGCTATCGCCTATGTTCCTGTCCAATGGGGTCTCCATAGTCCTGCGAATCAAGTCATAGATATAGGAGGCATTGCCAGCAGTGTCATTAACATAAAGAAAAACAAGCACAAGTGTGTGCAGAGACTTAGGGTATCCCAGGTCACTTATGTTGACCACCAATCGGTGCAAGCCCACATCAGTAGGTGCTGGTTTTTCTTCCAGAGTGATGTTACCTGTTACTGGATCAATCCGAAACAGGCCTTTGTTGTTCCCACTCACAATTGTATACTTAAGTTCAGCATTCATCCCAGTGTCAATATCCACTGCAAAAACTTCTGCTATCACAGAGCCAGGAATGGCTGAGAGAGGCACCAACTTAAAAGAAGTATTAGAAGGTGGCGAAATGACAACTGGACTATTGTCATTGACATCCATGACATTTATAGTTACTTTTGCAGTAGAGGAACGGGGTGGTTGTCCCCCATCAGTGGCTTTGACATCGAAAGTGTAGGAACTCTGCTGCTCTCTGTCAAATGAGACATTTGACTTTATGACTCCAGAATAGGGATCCAACACAAAATTATCATTGTCATTTAGAATGGAAAGAGTCACAGCTTTATTCTCTCCAGCATCTGCATCTGTCACTGTGATTACCCCCACGGTACTATACTTTGGCAGATTCTCAGACACAAAAAATTGAAAATGATTATGAGTAAACTTGGGGCTATTGTCATTCTCATCCAGAACAGTAACTATCACAGCCGCTTGGCTTTGGAGGGGAGGGGTCCCATTGTCCCTGGCAGTTACTGTAAAAATGAATCTTTCTTGTTCTTCCCTGTCAAAGACTCTGGAGGCTGTCAAAACTCCTGTCTTTCGGTCCAGATCAAAGAAGGAGGCATTCGGTCCAAGCTGATAAACAATATCTGCATTTTTCCCACTGTCTTCATCTGTGGCACTAATAGTTGTTAAGTACAACCCACGTCGGTTGTTTTCAGAAACTGACAGCTCAATTACAGGCTGGTTGAAAATTGGTGGGTTGTCATTTTCGTCCTCAAGCTTAACCCTTACCAGAGCAGTCTGATTTAAACTGGGCTTCCCAGAATCAGAGGCAACAATTTTAAAGCTGAATTCTTTGGTGCCCTCATAGTCCAACAAAGAGGAGGTCTCTAACAAATATTGGTTGTCGTATACTGCCTTCAAGTGAAACGGGACCTCTCTTTCAATAAAACAGATCACTTTGCCATTCACATCTGTGTCCTTATCTGAAACTGTAATTAGGGCGATCTTTGTATTGACAGGATCTTTCTCAGACAGATACACTGTGCCATTGATGGGACTTATAATGTACCTGAGGTCTATGTTTGGAGGGTTATCATTTACATCAGTAACATTGATGGTAACCGTTGCTCGAGCGGGAGTGGAGCTGCCATCACTAGCCAGCACTGTCACTTTGTGAATGGCTGTCTCCTCTCGATCTAAGGACCTCTGAACTGTAATCAACCCAGTAGTATTATTTAAAGCAAAGAGTCTTTTGGTTGCAGGGGCGACCTGGGCACCAAAAATGTACCGGATTTCAGCATTACTGCCTATATCTGCATCAGTGGCATGGAGCTGAATTACAGAGGTGCCTACGGGAGCATTCTCTGGAATGTGCACCTCCACTAGACCCTCTTTAAACACTGGCCTGTTGTCATTTACATCACTTACTGTGACCTGCAGTATGGCTGTGCTGGATTTCTGTGGAGTGCCTCCATCCTCTACTTTGATTTTCATCACATAGGTATCTTTCTGTTCTCTGTCCAAGTTTTGCTGAACAATCAATTGTGGCCACTTCTCTCCTTCCGGAGTTTCCACGATATCCAGTCCAAAAACACTCTGCCCATTTAACAATTCATAATGCTGTACACCATTGAAGCCTGTGTCAGGATCTGTTGCTGATGGAATTGGAAAGCGGCTGTTGATCAAAGTGTTTTCTGGGATGGAAATATTGATGACAGGAGATGGAAACATGGGGGCATTATCATTGGTATCCTTGACAATTATTTTAATTTTGATCAGCCTGAAAAAATCATTGGGGAGGATCACCACCTCAAGTTCAAAGAAACACTCATTCTCCTCATCATAAGAGGCTCCAGCACAGAGTTTTTCTCTGTCTATTCTATTGGAGGTCGTGAAAATTTCGCCAGTGCTACTGGATACTTTCACCAAAGGGGCATCCCCAGCTTTAGAAACCAGTCTGTAGACAAGGCTAGCGCTGGTCCCTGTGGCAGCATTGATGTGAGAAATGTTCAGATCCTTTGGTATGTTTCCTATGGGCACATTTTCAGGCAATTCCTCTCTAATAGTGTAAATAAGTTCTTGAGCTATTGCAGAATCCAGCCTTAAACAGGCAATCAGAGCAGCCAACAGGTAAAAATCCCTCAGGTCCATGATAATGTATTTATTTTCTTTTCCTGGGTTTTAGGGTTTAAAGGTTTCCACTGAGGAATGATGCACAAGTTACAAGAGGAAGCGTGCATGGGCTGGAGGATGCATTACATCTCATGACTTATTTGGAGACAGCCACTGTCAACACAATCATATAAACAATATTATTCTTCAGTAAACAAAAGCACACAGTCACGAAATATCACAACACATTTTCCCACTGCATATTAGTAAACATGGCAGTTTGTTCTGCCACTGTTTGCAACTTAACTCTGTGGATAAAAATACTAAATATCCCAGGCTTGTTGCATTTGCCCAGAGAAAATGAAATTATCTACTTTTGAATTAAAGACAGCTGCTCTTTTTACCTGTATTCACCCACACTGTTTTCAGGATACTGTTTAATTCAAAACATGCATTCTTGTTCTCTTTTTCCCCTCCACCACCACCACGCCCCCACCCCCCATCTCCTCCCATTCACACTCCCCCTCCCCCCGGCTTACCCGCCTCCTGGCTTCTAACCGACCTCCCTTAGTTTTTTTGGGAGCCAGTGAAAAACACTAACTACTTAGCTATGGTTCCTGCTAATTGCTTTCTCACATGTCATACGTGATGCGTTTTCTTCTCTGCCACACTGAGTCATCTCTTTCTTCTAAAAAGACTATCTTTTTTCTTTCCTCCCAGTTCTTCAACTGCCTTCTAAATACAATTTTACTGGGAAGCAAGCATCCGGACATGCTGCTGCAGCGACAGAAGCAAGTCTCTGGCCACTGTATAACCTCATTGCCTAAAAGCACAATACCAAGACCTTCAGTTTCTTACCCAGACCTTGCTCTCATTTCTCCATGTTGCCAAATTATCACCATTAGAATTAAGAAACACATTAAAACTTTTAGAATATATATAATAACATAAGATTCCTTATCCTAGAGGTGGAAGAGAGTGCCAGGATATAAGTGAAACGCAGCTAACATTTCCATGTAACAGCACAATATTTTCTACTGAGCATAAAAGAGGGGAAAAAAAATGCAGTTTCTTAACCCCGATCTCCAGTTGTAGTATTAGTAACATCTGCCACACGTAAATACTGCAACTAAATAACGCAGGTAAAAAGCCTTCTGCTTAGATGCCCTCCTAACTGCAATTTAAACGGGTGCAAGGCTCCACACAGCTACCTACTTGAGTAGAACTGGTCAGTACCCAGGCTCTAATCTTATCTGCATTAGGCTGCACGGTAGCTGATGCCCGCGATTAGTTCCGGCAGAGTGATGCAGGTAGGGATGCAGATACAGCCTAGTAGGTGAGCTCTGCCCCAACAGTCTACCCAACTACAAACATCCCTCGTCTACACCGAGGACATATCTAAACACAAAATTTACAATTGTGCATGCGAAACTTTACACTTACGTTAGTTGCCTCAACCTTTCCCCTTTCCCGGTATGCTGCAGTTAAAAATGAGCTGTTCCAACATATAGAAAGCCATGCGTCTGGTAGCACCAGTTTGGGGAGAAATCAGAAGCAGCAAAACGTTTCCTCCTTGTAAAATGTGTTGCTTCGGGCTGGCAAATTAGCAACTCCAGAGAACAAATTCACAGATTTGTCGTTAGTCATTCTCTCCACATTTCGTCTCTATTACCCACGGGGCCTGAGCTCTTCTGGTATTTAACGCACACACAACATCCAGTTGCACTTCTTCAGCTCGGGGGTATTTTCCACAGCATCAAACATACCATTTCCCTCCGATGTCAATACTGCTTAAGTCTCTAACTTCTTGTAGGAAACGTCAGAGTTGGGGTGATGGTGAGTCTCTGGCTGCTCTCGGGGTGGGTGACAGTGCCCGAAAAATTCCTAATTGGTTATCTGTTTCGTGCTTCGGAGACTCTAGGGCGCTCCTTCCTGTCTGGCATGCTCTCCCTCGCTCCCTTCTCCTTTGCCCCTCTCTCCTTCTCTCTCTTCTCTCTCTGAACTGAATTTCTTGATAGAACTCTCAATAACCCAGAGGGAGGGCGTGACGGTCTAAGCCCCTCCCCCGGCCCCTGATTGGCCCGTATCTTGCGGTGCGGGCGGCCGCAGCTGGGCGTGGAACAAGGCGCTGACTATCTGCCAGCCTCTCCTCCCCATCGCCCCCTCGGCAGCCGCGAAAACCCGGAGACCCGATCCTGGCCCCGGGAGAGCCGGGTTCCAGGAGGTGCACTGAGCATGCCCAGCAGGGTCCGGCCCGGGAGGGAAAAGGCGACGCTCCCCAGGCCCCCGCGGACGCGGCTCTCACGGGCGCTGAGGGGCTGGCGGCTGCTCCGGTCGGCACAGGGCAGCGAGCGGCCGAGACCCGGCGGTCGCACGAGCAGGGGGAGCGGGAGGCCGGCCGGGCGTGCGGGCGCGGATCCGGCAGCCTCGGGCACCGTTGTGGGCGGTTGGGGGATGCCGAGGCGGCTCAGCTGCCGGCGCACATTCCACACTTCTCTTTGCTAAATGGAGGGACCAAAATGCACAGATGGGAGAGTCCACGACTCACTGTCGGCCCTCGGAGGAGAGCACGGCCCAGCAGATCCCCGGAGCGCGTTAAACGGGCTACATTCCCGGTGCCGCAACTAGAGGCTTTTGCTGGCGAGGACATTGGCAAGAAGGGCAGAGAGGGCGGATAGGGAAGGTCGGGACAAAGGATATTCGAATCTCAATCAAGACCGGAAAGAAAATTAATTTGAGCCCTCCTTACGTGCAGGGTGACGGAAGCTGCCGGGAGAAAGGGAAAATGACAGCCTCTGGGATCCCCTAGTCACCCTAGTCAGCCCTAGGCCAGTCTGCTTAGCGGGGCGAAGTCTTGTCTCCAGTAGCAGGACGGGCCGCGGCGGCCGATCCAGGCTGTCCTTGCACTTCTGCTCCCGCCGCGTCCAGAACCTGTGAACCCAAGCTCGCCCGAACGCGCGGCTGCGGCAAAAGCCGCTTCACCTCACCTAACTGCAAACTTTGCTCGGGAGAGGCTGGAAAGAGTCCTGTCCAGCTGCTCCCCAAGCTGTGGAACGTTTCCTTTCCTCTTACACTTTCTGCTGATTCTAACTTGACATGTAGTACTTGTCTTTCCCTGTGCAATTCATTTCTCTGACTCCTGTTCCGTCGAGTATCCTCACGCGTTTCTCATTTTCATGCAAGAGCCGGATAGAATGACTCTCGAAAGGATTACCCTTTTTCCTTAAATATTGGCCCCGAAAGCACTATCTATATTTGATTGATCTTTTAAAATCAGTAAACCACGAAGGTTTGTTTTATGGGTTGTACCTACGACGCCAGATGCCTGAGTAAAGTTAGAAGCATTAATAATAGTAACAGTTCACTTGGAACAAAAAACATAATTTTTTTTTTTTGCATGACCTATAAAGGTTGTCTGAGAAGGTCTTAATGCATGATTGAATAACTTGTTCTAACTTACAGGGAGGATAAAGGGCATCTATTTTAAACCTCCGTGTTTCCCACTCTGTATTGGGCTGAAGATGCCTTGAAGGCTCTTTCATGTAGTTATGCACTGCGATGGCGTGTTCAGGAACACCTTTTGTTTTTGAATACAATGGCTCTCCTTTTTAAATATGAACACTTATTTTTAGATATTTAAATGTAAAAAAAAATCACTAAGCAAACCTACCAAACTTAGATATTGTATAAATAATTCCATTATTTAACCAATTCATCTGACATTGCAATTTTTCCACATCTATGGAAATGTAAGGATTTTTTTTGGACTTTTCCTCAGGTGTATATACACAGTAAAAGTGCAGTGCCTCAAAGCCCACTGTAAAATACATGAATCCCTTCTATGTGAAATATAAAACAGGTTTCTAGCAGACCATATGTTGATACTGTTTTTAAATGGCTAAATAACTTATGGTAGTATTTTGTATGATTAGAATATACAAAATTTAAGAATAAAAAGGACTGCTTAAGTAGCTAAAAAGTCAAAAGAAAAATATTACCTCATACAATAATGCAAGTGAGTTGAAGATTCTTTTATTTTACCACAGTGAATGATCATTTTGCCATTCACAAAATCTACAATTAAAGCTAGTGCATTGTTCCAATTGCCAACTAGTTCCAATTGAACTAGTTTAAAATAGTAATAGTAAAATAGTAAATGAACCATCATTCTGATACATTTACAATAAACATAGCAGCACAGCCAGTTTCCAGTTCATTTTGTAAGCATCAGTTATCTCACACTCTTATTCTAATCATACCGTAGTCATTTCAAAGTCACAACACATAGCTTAGCCATAATTAACATTATCACTCAGTGGAATTGTTTCTGTCTGCTAAGGGGTAGTTGCTTGTAGTCAGGACCCATTATTATCCTATGCTCATAAATGAAATCTTAGTATGAACACAGATGAAAGTTAAGGAAGAGAAAAATATCATCACATTATAAAAATTTATGACCATGAGACTTCAATTAACAGAAACCACAGGTCAAAGCCCCAAAACGAAGCACATGTAGATTCCTTTCAAAGGCCATTGAGTATGATATAGAAATAGAGCTACTGACTTCATTGCATTCCATCTTATGGGTGTTTATTTCGCATGTATAAATTAGTGGGATTCTTTAATCATAATAGTTTTACCTCTTAAAGCTAGAATAGTTGAAACTTGTTTGCCCTATTATATTTCAACTGCTAAACTCTTGAATGAGAACTGTTATTAGAGATCTTATTAATATTCCTGGAAGAAAATTAAATATGAAGGGTCATTTTCCTAACTCTCTGCTATCTTAACTTGAGGCTTCTGCCCAAACTACAATATAAAACATTTGCATATTGAGAGCTGCTCACAATCCACCACTCCTAATTTTGTTTTAAAAAGGTATATCTGCATAATTATGAATTAGGGGAATGATAATATTCATTAATTTTAGTTTTCGTAGGGGAACATCTATTGTTATTTTTTTGCTGCATTTTAATCACCTTTTTCTTTCATGAATTTAATAAAATGTTAGATTCTCATTTATATGATTTCCAGTATACATCTTCCAATATACATGTTACATTTCTGATTAGATCTCTTCAATTAACCCTTATACATCTTTGTCAATGCATGTTTTCTACAGCAAGGAATTATCACCTGTGTTGTACCTGATTAGTACTTTAAGAATTATGCCATCCAGGCTGTAGTAAAATTACCTTTGTGTTCTCTGCCGGTTATATAGGTCATGGGATACTTGTGAAGCTAAGTCACCTTCAGCCAGCTAAGCGAAGACTAAAATACTATTACAGATTTATACAGAAAGAGATATCGAGTTAGTGAAATTATTTTATATTGCAAGAATTTAATGTTGTTTATATATTTAAATAATAATTTCCATGTAATGGCATTTAATAACCTGAATTACTACGCAGTTCAGTTTGTTAATTGGATTTTCACCTATGATTTTCTAGTTACCACTCAACATTTTAAAATTACATTTCACACAGAGATCATAAAAGCTTTTTCATGTTACATTTTCTATAAATGACATAGACTGTGGTATTTGGAATGATCAAATGACCTCCTCAAGGATTTCAAGACTAAAATTTTCAACTCTAATGTACTAGTTCTATATTCCAATCAAAGGTAAAAATAAAATAATAAAATAAAATAATAAAATAAAATAAAATTCTATTGTGCCCTGTACTTCAAAATTTCCTTTAATCCAGATGTTTTATTGTGGATAACTGACATTAATCAATCAATCACAAGGACTTTTATGTCACAGCAGGTTTTATTGTCCCCATTTCGCAGAAGAGGCTAGACTATTGTACTGTATTTCCTGGGGGTAGAGCGGGAATTGTGTGAAAAATGCTAAGGATTATTTGTGTTACCACTATTTAGAAAATGACAATGCAGAATTTTAACACCACAAAAAGAAAATTAACACCTTTTAAAGCTGCAAAGTGTAGTAAGCTCCTTGAATCATTCTTTTGCTCTACAATTGGCTCTTTTCTTTGAACACCTTTCTTTTTTTTTTTTTTTTCTTTTCTATTAAGGAAAACTTAGACCAAGGTATTCAAATGACAAAGGAAAGCAGGTGACAAGAAGCTTCACTCTATGTGAATGACTGAACTAAATTTATCCCAATTTGCTATATTTTTATCACTGACTGATTATAGATGTCAGGTTTGTAGCTCTAACAGTTACTACAATATAAACTGACATTTTCCAGTGCCACTATTTTATCATGATTACTATATAAATAAAGAAAATATTGAATTTTCAGATTTCATTATTGGTTGTTTAAGACTTCATATAGACATAGCTCTCATAACAAATGGTTTCCGCATTACACGTAGGGCTCAAGCAATCACTTAGGAAACATGAAAAACTGGTTTAATGATAGTAAAGAGAGAATAAATATAAGTTTAAATAATTTGATCATTTTAAAATAATGTAATTTCAAGGGAAATATACAAAACTTCCTATTCTTGTGTCTGTATGATATTTATTTTTGTAAGACTTGTTCAATTAGAATATCAAGTATGATCAATTCATATTTACATAAATGATAAATGTCCGAATATAACATACACATTATTTGAAAGCATCTCTATTTACACTAAAAATAGAGATAGAAAAATGTTGAGATAAGAACATGTTTTAAGCACAAATGCATTTGCCCAAAGATAATTGGGAAATTATTTTTCATAGATATTAGAACTATTTTAAGTTAAAATATAGTAAAAATTTTAAAATTCTCTTTCAGTAGTATTATTTCTTATCATAGGAGTATGTTGCTAAAAATAGGAGTTTATATCACTTGAAACAACATCATTCTAGTCACTTTCATTCCTTGTTCCCCTCCCCCCCAATTTCTTCATGCATATGTTTCTTTTATGCCTATTTTCCCTGTCCTCTTTAAAAAAAATAATAAGCTCACATAATATCCTTCTAGGAGCCCAATTTGTTACATAATGTGTATATAAATAGACTTACTAATATAGGGCAGGATAGATAAGCCTCATTTTTCGCATATAGTCTCCTCACAGGGACCAAATTCAACCGACAGTCCCCCTTGAACTGAATTAGGATGAGTCAGGGAGACCATGCATATTCCCTTGACTCCTGCAGCCTCTATATCACTGATGACACCCAAATAATGGAGATAGGGCTTGCTCAGCCTTTACAAGACAGTGAAATGCTTTGCTTGGGATTTAAGTCAATAACACTCTGCTTACAAAAATTGTGTTTTTGTGTGTGTGTGCATATACATAATTCTTTAAAATAATGTTTTTTTCTTAAATGAAAATCTTATTTTGCAGTACACACTAATACAGTCCTTAAAAGATCCTAAAATGCACATCATCTTTTCAATCCTATGCTTATGAATTGACTGTGTGTCAGCCTCAAACAGATTGGTGAATTTTTAGAATGGATTAAAAGAGCCTCGAAGAAACTTCTTGGCTGTATGGAATGGGGTCATCATAAGAGAGATTTATTTTTTTCAATAGCATGTTACAAGAAACATTATACGTGGAGTTTACAAGAAAGACTATTTAGAAAAATTTTCCTTGGAAAAATATAACTTGTAAAATATAAGAAAAAGCAATAAATACCCCTAACAATTTCGAAATGATTATAAACATTTCTTTATGTCACAAATATATTTATGCAATGTGTTGATTTTGGGGAGTGAATTGCACCCATGTTTGAGTGCAATATCAGTATATCTAAGGCCTAATTGCAAATTCATTGTTTAGTTTTTAGAAGTAACAACTATACCAATGCAAGTGTCTTTAACAGCTATACTGGAAGAGTAATGAAACAAAAGATTAATTATCTTCCAGTAATATTTGTCCCTCACTATGGAAGTAGGCTGACTTTTTGATGTATTACAATAGATAAGTAGATCCTAAAGACCAGGTAACACTTTGGGTAAACACCGCAATTCGTAGGAAAAAGTGGAAAGTGAGAATTACATGAAAAGATTATAAAACACATATGGGACAAACTTAGTGTCATAAATCTATTCATTAATTCATTCAAAAATCTAATTTAAAGACCACACTAATGTAAAAATGCCTAAAAATCCCTACTATATTTTAAAAAACATCCTATAGGCTCAGCACAGAAATATTCAGCTATATTTCAAGCATAATTCAGCTGAGGGCTCTTACGGTTCGTTTGTTTGCAGTGAGGAATACTATACTGTGAGTCCTTTCTACTTTGATAATTCTCATCACAATATCTCTCCTTTATATTTTAGACTTTAAAAAATTTTTGCTTATTACATTAATCAATCGTTCTAAGGCTCAGTAGCAAGTTCTTGATAATATACATAAATACACTAGCATTTAGTTGTGTCTAATCTTCATATTGTTCCAGAAGGTTTACTGAGTTTATTATCATCAACCAAGTATTATACTAAAGTTGCCTTCTACTCATGTGTCAAATAACAATTAATTAACCTGCTCTGTGTTTCTTAAATTTTATATGAATACAAATTACCCAGAGATCTTGCTAAATTAAAATGCAGGTTCTGATATGTTGGATCTGGGGTGGATACTGAGGTCCTGCATTTCTATCATGTTCCCGGGGCATTCTGATGTTCCTGATCTGTGGACCACATTTTAAGTAGCAAGGACCTAAAAGCCATTTTAGATACATAGTGCCATGGCTCACAGAAAAACAAAACAAAAAGAGCATTGGAAAAAGCTCTATATCTACCACTGCACTATGCAGGGATTAATTCTGTTACCAAGCATACTTTTGACACAAGTGCTGTTCAGGGGCACAAGAAATTTACATATCACTCATGTACTAATTTGATTTAGTTTGTTTTCTTCCCCACAGAGATTAGATATCTTGAGCTAAATTTTTGTTTTACTTTAACTCACTGGGAGTGAGGAAGAAGCTGTTCGGAGCCTGGCCCCCTTTGGGGGAAGGCAGGCTGCATGGAACAGAGCAGGAGTACTTTGGGCATTTACTGAGCATGTGAGGGTACCAGGTCACTGAACGAGTACGTGAGGTGTCAACAAAGAGGTGATAGAATACATGTGTGGACTCCCAAGCTCACAAATGTTTCGTACTTTTTTGAAATGTTTTTCCCCATATTCCATACACATGAAAAGCAAAGCAGCTATAGTCACATGGTGTGGACTCCTCCTACCCTGCCAGAAATTGGCATTCCATTTTGACAACACTTGATTATGTTTATGAAGGTACTAAATTCAAGATGAACCAATGAACCCCTTTATCGCAGAACCTAGTTCTACAACAGAGATACTCCAAGATCAATCTAATAACTTTCTGAACAGGAAGTGACGTATACTCAGGAGTAATTAGAAACAGTAGTTTTCATTACATAGACCAGAAACCCAAAGGAAAGTTGAGGGAAAAGAGTTATAAAAATGAAGATGATGCACAGAAGGAACCAGAGATGGAGAACCACTTATGGTAGTTAATTAATTGATTCCAGTTCATTGTTGATGTCCGATTATATCCCCGCCACTGCTTCTTAAGAGCTATTAGCTTTAATAATAGCTATTACTTGCAGCCAAGAGTCCTAACTAATATAAGAACTAACCACAGCAACTTGGTAGTTTTGCTTGACTCTATTCCTGATTAACTTATCCTATGAAGGACTAAAATATGAACTATGATAACATGATTTAATTGTTATAATTGTAAGGGAGAATAAGAAGAGTGAAAAACAATCAAATGTTTGCATTAGTGGTTTTCAGCTTGAGGTGATTTTACCCCTTAGGAGACCCTGTAGTGGGGGAGAAGCCAGGGATGATGCCAGATGTCCACAATGCATAGAAATGCCCCTCCCCCACTTATCCCAACACACACACACACACACATACACACACACACACTCACTCAGGCACAACCCAAATTATTATCTGGCTGAAACTGGCTGTAGTGCCAAAGTTGGGGAAAACAGATGTGTAGCATTTGCATTTTTATATATTATGATTAGTTTCACCAAATTTATTTCTAATTACATCTCTTAATAGCCAAACCAAGAGTTAAAATATTACTGGAGCTCATTCGATGACCTTCAGAAAAATGGACAAAATACGTTATAAATTATGTCTCTGGAACACTAATTGAAATCTGGAAAAAACAAATCTCTCTTCCAACCATTAGTGACAAATTTTCAATTTTTATAGAAGGCACAGCAAATCTATATACCAACCATTGGGCCTAATCTTGGCCATTTCTGTCCATACTTGTTTTCAAAATGTAAGATTCTTAATGAGACATTTTTATTGGTTTTATAAATATGTATGTAATATATCCAGTATGTAATATATCCAGTATAAAAGTTAATTTCAGATTTTTAAATCATTATTTCTATCATTTCATAATTTAAAAAATATCTACCCTACTCTCAAGTTCTCTGACAAAATATGATTGCCCTAGATTCTCTGATATATCTGTGACTTATTTCGGTTGTTCATCAAGTCAAAAAATTAAAACTGCAATTACTTCAAATAGAAGATGAAAATCTCCCTTGGTTATAAGACTGTAAGTCCCAAAAGTATAGATAAATCTATCCATATCTGCAATTACATACAAGCTTGAAAAAAAAAAAAAGAGTAATGTAATTCATCTGGTTAGTTGCTAAGATTTCTTTCATCCTGGTTACAATAGTCTCAACAACTTATTTTAATTCCTCCAAAGGATACTGATCACACATGTTTATTCTAAAGTTTTTGGGTCAATTTAATTGTTCCTGGAAGTTTGCACATTAAATTGCAATAATAACCTAATAAGTGAGCAAAAACTTGCTGAATTAGGTTAAACATTCATTCAGAGCAAAACAAAAATGCTGAAGAAATACTGATTACTAGAAAAAGGAATTTTTAACTCTATGCTATTTGATTCATTTGAGAATCATTTTAAAAGCTAAAATAATTTCTAACTGTGGTAAACACTGCCATCTAGAGGAATTTTTTTGCAATGAATATTAAAACTAAAATGTCTAAAAGTGTTAAATGTATGGATATATGCTATAAATTTTATTTTATAAATTTCATAAACCTGACAAGTTATTTTCTATCTTTCATGAAATTAACTTAGTTGAAACCTTGAACCAGTAAACCATTTCTTTGCTATGATTTCAAGTATAAATACTAATACAATGTCAAAGATATCATTTGAATGAATTTTTTATTAAGTTGTTTACTCACATTTACCAGGTAGTAATTTACTTTTTGCTATTTAATAAGATGATTATAATATCAGAATTCTAGTCATGTCCTTGCAGAAAATATATTAGAGTCAATAGTTAGAAAAACCAGCAATACAATGATGTCAATATATCATGTATACAACTTACAACAAATGTTTCTTTCAGAAAAGTGATAGAATTGCCTATTCTTGTTATTTCTTCCTTTCTTTCCTCTTTTGGGTTGGTTTTAGCGTGAATATTTTTCAGTCCTGTTTCATTAACTTACTCATTGTGCTGATTTCTAACGTCTGCTTTTTGACGAGTTACTCATTCATCAATAGTGGCTGAGACTCTGTGGGGTACTCCTTACTTAAAAAGGTATAAAAAGAGAGATACCTTGCTATGTTGCCTATTTAAATAGAAATAATTGTGCCTTAACACTTATGAAGTTTCCATTGTCAAAAGTTGGTGAAAACAAATAGAAAAACATTTTAAAATTAAGTGGTTATCAAATATATGCATATCGCTAAAAATTATACAAATGGTGCTTACTGAAATTTATTTTTATATGCTCCTTGAATTCCAGATTGGTTACTAATGAAATCTGTCAAACACTGTACTTTGTATCACTTGTAGCCATGTGATGTGTATTTGCAATTTTTTGAGACGACTAGGACTTTATTTCAGTATAATCTTTATGTTAAATCTGCACTTAAACTGCTGGAGATTATTAATTCTGTTATTAGGAAGACAAAGAGGAGTGTAAATTTCAAATCAAGTCAAACGGGACAGATACATAGCATTAAAATGTAGTTCTGTGAAGTTGCTGTAAAGCTGTCCAGATGCCTAGTTGAAGGGAAAATCTATGACAAGTGAGTATAAAAGTAATTTTTCTTTTCATAATTTGATGTTTTAATTACAATGAATATCCAGGATAGAGTCCAATACAATTTTATTCGATTATTGTTTTACATTTATGTGAGAAAAAATTACAATATTAATGAAAGTTATGGGATGCTGACTGGCATAACTATCACTGTTTTGCATCTGGTGTTTCAACTGTAAATGATTTCTGGTGAGAAAGGAAGGAATTAAATCAATATCAATGGACATAAGAATAATAGTGTTTTTTTCCAGTGGAGACTTCTGATATTTTTATGTTATTTGATATTACACATTTACATACTGTTTTTTTTAATCAAAGTAAGAAATACATATGGAAGAAAATAGTATACCACAGAGGAACAGAAAATGTGGAAATGTTGGCCACCTTTCTGTACTTTAAGCTTTGGACCCTTGCCTATTGATAAGAAAAATGTTATGTGTAGAAAAATAGTACTATCCTCTATGTAAATTCATCAATTTTTAGTATCTTGTCCAATTTTCTTGATCTCTTTCTCGCAACATTTGCTCAAACATCTGAAAGTAAGATACAGAACTGTCATTGCAAAATTACTCAGAATGCATCTCCTAAGAGTAAGGACAGTCTCCTCCATAATCACAGTATCATTATCACACTTTAAAAAGTAATAATAATTCTATAACATCATCTAATATCTAGTTTATTATTAGATTTCTTCTTCTCATTCTCAGAAAGAAGTTTATAGCCATTCACAAATGGCTCTTCTAAATACAATCCAATCTAATTTATGTTCACAGTGCCTTTATTGTTATACCTCTTTAACCTCTTTGTTTAAAACACTTTTCTCATTTTTTTTTTCGTTGACACTTTAGGGACCTTGTACAGCGGACTATTCCCCAATCTGTATTTGCTTGTTTCTTCTTGGGGTCATTAACCTGATTCTTTGTGACCTGTATTTTTGTAAACTGGGAGTTAGACCTAAAGCAGTGCTGTGCAGTGAAAATATAATTTGGACCACATACATAATTTTAAATATCTCAATAACCACTTTTAAAAAATAAAAAAAAATCTAAGGTGAAATTATTTTAATAAGACATTTTATTCAACCCAATATATCTAAAACACATTTCACCATGTAACCAACATAAAAATGTTAATAATATTTGTTAATATATTTTACCTTCTGTTTCAAGAGTACTATATCTATGAAATTTGGTGTATACTTTACATTTATGGCACAATTCATGTTCTCAATAGCCATGTGTCTAGTGGCTGCCATAATGTTTAGCACAGGACTAAGTCTTGATTAAAGCTGAGTATTCTGGGCAATATGATTTCATAGATGACGTTGTGTTCTTCATATTTAATCACACCAGGAGACATAATTTCAGATTGTTTCATTATTCACGATGTGAAGTATGGTCATTTTATGCAGAAAGTAACTGTAATCTTTATCATTGTAGCAGTTTTCCTCTTCTTTAAATAAGTAAATGATCTGTGGGACAATGCATTGGCTCCATTCCAATATTCTAATACACGACAAACTGATATCAAATGATTCTGACATCCATTTATGATCTTTGACCTGTATCCCTCAATTAATAATTACATTACATGTTGCAAAAATGGGAATTCTCTAATACTATTAACATTTTTTCCTTTATTAGATGTCATTTTTTTTCAGTAGAGAAGAGATTTCCTTCCCCCTCATTTTCTTTTACTATCATCTTTTGAAAATTTCCAAACAATCATACTTTCAAATTTCTATGTTCCTTCACATTCTCTGAGGGATTCTTTTTTATAGTATCCTGTTCTTTTTTCTTGAATGTAAATTTTCTCAAATTGCTCTGAGTGTACTAGTTAGTTCTTGGTTTGGTTTAATTTTGAATCCACATTGTGAAGATGGCTGAAGCCCATGATGGAGGTAGATAGGTTCCAGAACCCAGGCCTTGGAGACCCAACCCCTGGTCAGGAGCACCCACTAAGGAATGAGCCTGAAATGGTAAGACTGAGGTTTCAGGGTTCTCTCACGCATCAGCTGGCAAAACCTGAAGTCAGATACAGTCTTACTTATTCCTAAACTTGTTGTGAGTCTGGGATTCTTGTAGGTTCTACCCTAAACTTTCTGTGTCCTGAACTACAGCTTCCTTCACTTTAGAAACATGCTTTCTTTGTTTTATGACTTTCTGTAAATGTATTGAAATTCCACATCTATGTGCGACTTTCTGTGCTCCTCACTCCTGTGGCTTTTGCCCCATTTCATTTCTTTGTCATTGTGAGACAGATTTTTGAAGGAGTTAAAATGAACATGCAATCAGTAGTTCCTCAGCTCTTATGAGAAGATAAAACATAGATCTCAAGAAATGGGTTCCATTGTCAAATAAGTTTAAAATAGTCTACTTAAAAATATATATATTTCAGGGTTCCAGAAAACATTTCATATGGTAATAGGTATTATCACTTAATAAAAGAAACAAAGAGTTTTTGATAGAACACTCTTATAAAGGAGCAGCAATTAGAAATGTTTTTCCAGAAAACAATAATAGGTATAATTGTTTATGATATAAATATAATAAACAAGTATTTGTTCTATATGTATATGTATAGCTATACACACATAATAACCTGAGTATTCTGTAATCTGGGAAATTCTGATTTTTCCACCTTTGCTGGGAAAGGAAAAGTTCAGATAACTAGAAAGACAATGCTTACCTTTTGAATTTAAAAACATGCTTTAATATTCATCTCAAAGGCATTAATTTGAGAGAAACAAAAATTGAGTTCCAAAAGCTTGGATTTGAGAGCTAAGCCCTCAAAGTCTGTGGGGTCTTAGATGTGAGCTCCAGCGGAACCATCATTTAAAATTCTATGCCAGCTTCATGTGATCAAGCTCTGCCTCTCTCCAGTTCCAGCTCCAGGCAGTTGCATGGACACGCAGAGAATAAACACTCTTTTGCTATGTGAGTGACTACTACTCACAACCACATGGCCAAGAAACTACTTTGTCCTTCTCATCTCTGTCGTGCAATTACCATTCTTTGATATTAGTCTATTGCCCCTTGAAAGTTCAGTGGAGTTGATGTCTTTTGAGTCTGAAGTTTTGCTCAGCTCAACTGAACTGCCGCATGTGGACAGCCTTCTCTTTTCATTGGTGTAGAGCCTTCATAAAGCCACTCTGTCTACCCAGAGGAACAGAGGGGCTGTGAAAGGTACAGGAGCCCAACATTTGCACCCAGTATGTGTGTCTCTGTGCCCATGAAGTGATGACACAAATTCACTCAGTATTTTCAGTTGAACAAATTAATCATATCTGATCTAAATATAGTCACCCCTAACCTTAACCCTAACCCTAAACATTATTACCCACTGTTCTATACTGAATAATGATGGATGATTGGAGGGCAGAGAGGGACTCAAGTCTGCCAATTAAAAGTATCCCAGTCTTTTCTTATTTAAGAATGCACATTTTAAGTATTTACTTAGTTCAAAGTTCAACTCTATCAGAGCTATTTTTCTCCTACCCTCAGATTTCTTCTTTACCACCCCCTCCCCCCATGTCATTTTCCCTTTCTTCATTTCCTTAATGCCACCATGGCAAGGAACTCTCAAGTAGGGCATCTCTTCATCCAGAAAACCTACAGCCTTAACAATGACTTTTTCCCTTGTATCACTGGCCCCCATCAGTTTCTTTAGTCATCTGCTCTTCTCATTGTGTCGTCTATTTCATTGAGTGCCCTCTATACATATTTATCGATACATAATATGCATTTCCTTTGACACAATAAACTAATTTCTATAAGGTGAGGAGAGTGTGCTGTGTTTTCCTCTTTTTATTTGGATGCTCTTTATCTCCTGGGCACCTGATAGACACTTAGTAATTACCTGTTTGACAAATTATTTTGTAAATAATGTAAACACTCTTGAATATTCCCACAGCAAACTTCAATACTTATTAACATTAGAAAATGGAACTAAGGATCAGGACCTAGTCATTCTTTTACACTATTTCTTTTTTATCCTTTAAATCCTTAAAAAGTTTCACCCATTTTCAACCTCTTTGCAAAAACCACAATGACAACCACTGTTTTTATTCCAAATATTTCTCTCCATGCTGCTATAGAAAAGGGTAAAATAACAAGGTCCCAACATGATAAGAGGGTTGATAGGACTGGAGGTCTTCAAAGTGGCAGGGCTGCAGTCACTTACTTTCCCTATTTTCAACCTGAGGAATCTCTTCCTGGCAACTCATTAGATATACCAAAGGATACTTTCAAGAAAGCTGTTAAAACATAGTTGAAGTTGTCCTGATCCCTAGCAAATTTATCAAGTCAGTATTGGTTTATTTGAAAGCATCTGTGATTCAAAGGTGATCGGATTCAGATATGAAAGTAGTTAATTCAATGTCACTCTTTGTATTTTAAATAAGCTGCTCTTGATTATCATATGTTGATCTCCATTATCTAACTAAAATTTTTAAATGAACGTAATGGTAAGTTTTTATTTTCTTTATGCTGTACCCCCTCCCCTTTTTTAAAATAAGGGTCATAGGTTCTCGGGCAAATACAATTTTAGAGCAAATAAATGTTATTGATGGCAGACAGCATATAAAAGTCATCCTCTGAAGTTAAGTTCCAACAGCATCTTAGCATTAAAGCCTTTCTAACATGCTTTCCCACTCCCTTCACCTTAGGAAAAATGATTCACTGTTGAACACAATAGCAAACACTTATTGAGTGCCTACTTTTGCAAGTACTTTACAAATGCCATGTCTCATGTAAGCCTTTTCATGCGTTTTCAAACTTACATCTTCACTTCACAGATGAATAATTTTATTTAGAGAAGTTAAGTGCCATGACAAATTCATACTGCTTATTAGTGGCAGAATAGGAATTCAAAATTATTTTATTCTTACTTCAAAGCCTAAGCTATTTCTATAAGACAGAATTTCTTCCAAATCTGTAGCAATCAGCTCAATCATATTATTAGTTTTTTACATGTGAGTTTCTCACTAAATTTTCAACTTCCTAGAGTAGTTATTCCATTAAAAAAATACTTGAAATTCTTAAACTGTGCCTAAGATATATATTTATTACTTGGAAAAGTTTGTTAAATGAAATCAACTGCATAAACCAAAATACTACATAAGAGAAAATCTCCAGTTCTGAATACAGATATTTAAATGGATTTTGTGTCCTAGTTCTCATTTTTACATGAATTTTAATGACCCCTTTGTTCTTTCTCAATATGTTTCCATTATGTCTGATATTCAAATATGGTATCCAGTGATAAGACTGTATAAGCAAGTAGATTAAAAAGGTGTTGAAGTCTTCACTATATTTTGCTTAATGATGGCATTCAGCAAATTAATCTTTGGTCAGTGACATTTCCACCAAACTACTGTGATTATCATTCCTATAAATTATTTTAATTTTACCAGTATTAATTTCTGTAGTAGTCAGCTTAATGTTATGAACCCTGATTTTTAACTGTAACAGTAAATATAATATTCCTGGAAGTTGAGAGAAAACCTCTGTGTGAGAAACTAAGAATCTTTCACTAATATTTACATTTTTAACGTAACATATATGTATATCAGTTGATGATATGTTAGCATATAAAACGTGGTAATTTCAAACATCGGAACTACTTGCCTTTAGGCTTTCTTCAAGTGTGAGACATTTCAACTCAAAAGTATATATTAGATAATATTTCTAACATTATCATCTTAGAAAATACAGCAGTCACTTTGGTATATTTAAAGGAGAAAATTCCAGACTATTTGTGCCTTGAGTAACTTTTGTAAGAATAAATGATATTTACTGCCTTTGGCCAATAGTCACATGCAAACAGCCTTATTTTTCTTCTTAAAAAAATGCAAAGTTTACGAACCTTAGAATTCTTAACTCTCTAGAACTCTGTCCATCATTATAATGAGACCTTCACATGCATCTCCTCTAGAGGACTATAAAAGCTCAAATCACATCCAGTTCTTATTCAGTTATAGAGCCTGATCTCTATTCCCTAGAGGAAATGGTGAATTTCAAAATCAGTATGAGATAACAATAAATAATAGAAAAGGCAAAACCAATCTGAAGTTCATTTGCAATGGGCATAAATTGCTCTGGGACACTAGAAGTGGAAGAATTGTGACATTTCATTTTTGCTAAGCAAATCAAATCCAGTTCTGGATGTCCATTTACAAGGGTCATCAAAAAGCTCAATGACATATATTCCTGTATACACATTGGGTTATGCCCTAATCTGGGGCTACTATTAGCCACTAAACTTGGAGGAAAGTGTGTAGGCTGGGGTAGGAAGCTGCCTATGGTCATCAGCCATTGAGCTGGACCTTCTTTGCTCACCATGTAAAATATATATCTTACAGCAATGTTTCTCATAATTGTGGTAAAACACTTGAAAGAAGGCATTTTTAACGAAACACTAGAGACTACTAAATAGGGAATTACCAAGAATATGGAGAAGAAAAGTATCAGGATAACATTATGAAAATGTAGTACCATGTAATTAACAAATAGTTCCTTTAAGAAGACCAATTGATTTTTTTCAGCATTAATTGATTATTTAGTTTTTTTACATTTTTATTAGAGTATAATTGCTTTACAATGGTGTGTTAGTTTCTGCTTTATAACAAAGTGAATCAGTTATACATGCACATATGTTCCCATCTCTTCCCTCTTGCGTCTCCCTCCCTCCCACCCTCCCTATCCCACCCCTCCAGGCTGTCACAAAGCACCAAGCTGATCTCCCTGTGCTTTGCAGCTGCTTCCCACTACCTATCTACCTTACATTTGGTAGTGTGTATATGTCCATGCCTCTCTCTCGCTTTGTCACAGCTTACCCTTCCCTCTCTCCATATCCTCAAGTCCATTATCTAGTAGGTCTGCGTCTTTATTCCTGTCTTACCCCTAGGTTCTTCATGACATTTTTTTTTCTTAAATTCCATATATATGTGTTAGCATATGGTATTTGTCTTTCTCTTTCTGACTTACTTCACTCTGTATGACAGACTCTAGGTCTATCCACCTCATTACAAATAACTCAATTTTGTTTCTTTTTATGGCTGAGTAATATTCCATTGTATATATGTGCCACATCTTAAAGAAGACCAATTGATTTTATTCCTGAGAGGGGCATCTGGAATAACTTTATTAATTATAGCCCAGTTAGTCTCATTTGCGTACTTATTTCTGCTTAATACTATGCAATAAAAGGTAAGATTAAGGGATATTTATGGAATTGTATATATTGACGAAAAGATAGGAAAACTATAAATGGAGATCACTTTGGTTAATAATTGGAGGTATCTTTTTTGGTTGTTTTTTTTTTCTTTTATTTGGTACTGGCCACAGAGAGTTCATCCAAGAGGAGATTAGCCACCAGCCCCCAGAACACATGGGGGTGAAGTATAGAAGCCATTTAAGGGAGAGTGATTCTGAGGAGGAAGAGGAAGAGAAGGAAGAAGATCACAGCTCCCATGAAGAAGATAATGAAGGTTCAGAGGAGGGAGGAGAAGGCACCCATCATGGCAGCCTGGACCAGGAGGATGAGGAAGACAAGGAGGAAGGTCATGGCCTCAGCCTGAGTCAGGAGGAGGAAGAAGAAGAGGAGGAGGAGAGGAGGGAAGAGAGGGCTGAGGTTTGGGTCTCACTGAGCCAAACCACCAGGAGGAAGAAGATGAGGAGGAGGGGCTGGAGGAGGATGATCTCCCCTTCACCATCATCCCCAACCCACCGGCCAGGAGGGAGGTGTATGCAGGTGCCTCCAGTGAAGAGGAGAGTGGTGAGGACATGGGTAAGTGATCTGACTGGATGATGGGGGTGGGGAGGAGCGGAGTCAACCTGGGTGACTGCTGCCCTCTTGTCCCCACAGATCAGCAGTATGCCCAGGAGTACAGAAACTACCAGCCAGGGTCCCTGTGTGGCTGCTGTTCCTTCTGCAATGTATGTCTGCAACCCAGCTCCATCCACCAAGCAGTTCCTAGAGTTTGTTCCTGGGCTCTGCTGTGCCTTGGGAGAACCCTGAGCAACAGGCCCGAGTAAACAAAGACACTTCTGGTGCCAAGTGAGGGACAGACTGGAGGCCAGGAGGCTGAGGAGGAGCCTGGGACAGTGGTCCAGGAAAGAGAGGGTGAGGCCTGAGCTGCACTTGCAGATGTGGGGACAGGGAGGAGGGTTCAAGGCAGAGCCGAGGGAGGTGGGACAGGACTGGAGACCGACAGGCTATGGGGAGAATAGGAAGAGAGGGGGTGAAGAGAGTACCTAAAGGTCCAGCCCACAGTGACAAGGGGACGTCAGGGCGCCTTGCAATAGGGAAATGAGGGGGTGGGAAGCAGGTTAAGCAGGTTGGAGGAAGATACTGAGCTCAGTGTCAGAAGTAATGAGGCTGAGAAGTTGGGGGTATGTCCAGCGGGTAGGGTGGAGGACGGGCAGGTAGCTCCCAAACGTTTCTGCCTAACCAGTCTCCTCTGGTCCCCAGCAATGCACTGAATGTGAGAACTGTCACTGTGATGAGGAGAACGTGGGAGAGCACTGCGACCAGTGTCAGGCGAGACTTCTCCCAGACTCAAGGATCCACCAAATTTCCGAGTGGCCCTGGACCATCTGAGCACCCCCAGCCCCAAATCCTCTGCCCTCAAACTGACCTAACCCCTTACCCCTGATGCAGCCTTGACTCCAAACCCGATTCTGCCTCTGACCTTAACCTCCACCTCGCTAGCCGTCTGCCCAAGTACGGCCCACGCCCCATCCTAACTCCGCCCCTGACCACTTCCTACCGTTCATTCTCTCTCCCCATCCCCGCCCCCAGCACTGCCAGTTCTGCTACCTCTGCCCTCTGGTCTGCGAAACTGTCTGCACTCTTTTTTGGTTGTTTATTTATTTTTTCTTAGAAAAGGAAAAAAAAATAGACTAACAACATTAAAAAGCTTTTGAAAACTTAAACAATGTTGAAAAATGAAAGATTAGAGGAAACAATAGATAATGAAAAAAAATTGAATTAATGTCAATGTCCCTAGATCAGAAATAGAGGAGTGGAAAGCTGTGAATGTAAGGGTTTCTAAAAATTGTTATGAGACCATCTTTATTTACTATTTTAATAAGGTTTCTAAAGTGAATAGTAAATCTGCTAGATTTATAGATGTCACTGAATTTCTGGAGAATGAAATAACACATGAGTAGCAAAATCTAAAGATGATCAGGAGAGATTACGTAAATGGAAAGGAGGAAAAACATATGAACTTCCCAGTAGATAGCATATAGAGACCTGTACTAGATATTAAAAAGTTACTTCATTTTTAATTTTTTTCTCTATTAATCAGTCATATTCTAATATAAAATAGTTACTTGTGAGGTTTGACTAGAAAATTCACCAGAAAGGTGAGAATCTTTGATGAGGAGTGTTGAACACAAAATAGAAAACATTGTATACTTCCATAAAATAATGATACACCCAGTCCTGAAATATTATGTCCATTTCTGGAAACTGCATTTCAAGCAAGAAATTACCACACTGAGAAAAGTCTACAACAACACAATAAATTAAGGCAGTAATCTCCAATTGGTTAATGAATGATGCTATAATCTGCCATAAATCATTGCCCACAGGGTCATAACTTCTGGACTTGAATTATACATCAAACTCACCTTGACTCTCTTTGAACATTTAAATAATACAGTTGAACCTTGAACAACAATGGTTTGAACTACTCAGGTCCACTACTATGTGGATATTTTTCCCATAGTAAATAATATGGTACTACATGATATCCTGTTGGCTGAATCCACGAATGTAGAACCACAAATATGGAGGGAACCCTGGATGTGCAGGGAATCCCTTATACAGAAGGCAGGCTATAAATTATACTTACATTTTCCACCTTAAGGGTCGGTGCCACTAACCCCATGTTTTTCAGGAGTCAACCTTATGCCCTACTAGAAACTTAATGAATCAAAATATCATGGGATGTTTAGATGTCTGTATTTTGTAAAGTCACCCACAGAGGATGATCATAGTTAGGGCATAAACTACTAAGCTATTTCTTAATAGTGGCTCTTGTTAAGGTTTGAAAAGACAGAAGAATTGGGAATTGTCTTTTTTAAAATTAATTTTTATTGGAGTATAGTCACTTTACAATGTTGTATTAGTTTCTACTGTACAGTAAAGGAATTGTCATTTAGTGCCTATTTCTGTGTGGTAGTTTCCAAAATCTCAATTTTCCAGCCAGTAGGGAAAGAACATCACAGTTAACACCTTCATCCTCTTGTCTCTCATCTTCATAAGAGCATAAAAATTACTAGACCAATGAGGACCAAGGCCATGCCTGTTTTTTTGTGTGTGTTTTCAACTCCTAAATACTCAGTATTACCACAGATGAGTTTTCAACACACATTTCTTAAATGAGTAAATAAATTTACTATGTGACTTCTATGAGCTAAGTACCTTGCATACATTACATCTTTAATTTTTTAACAATACAAAAATGTATGTGATATAATCACTAGATTAGAGTAAGGACAATGAGGGCCCAAGTTTAAGTTGTCTAAACTCACACAGCTAGTTAGTGTATGCTTTGGCAGTGTCAGCCCACATGCCCTTCTCTCCACACTATGATAGCAAAGCTCCAAAAAAGCAGTCTATACCCTCATTACAAAAGCTTGAGGCCACATGAATTATTAAGCAGAAGGATGCTTCTATATAAGTAGAGATTTAGAAAAAAAAAAATAATTCTTCAACCTGGAGAAAATAAAAGTAAAGAAGGAATGCTATAAAATCCATAAATTCAAAAATATTATGAGAGGATGGACATGAAAATTTTTAGCAATCTGAGAATATTTGAAGAGTCTGTCCCCAGAAACTCACAAAAGATACTTTTTAGAACTAATAAAAGACACTGCATTTTACAGAGTTAGTTGTAAAACTGTGAAACTTAAAACCTTGAAAATGCTCCATGTTGAAGATATAAATAAATCTTAAGAGAGTAAAGAAAATTCCATAGGTGGCAAATTCATAACAAATTCATAACAAATTGAAGGAAAACTAGGACTTGAGGGCCAATATGGCTCCAGCTATGACTTTTATTAATGAGTTGTCTCAATTTTAAGTCCAAATTTGTTGAAGTTCCTGCTACTCTTCCTCCTAGTTGCCTAATGTTTTAAAACTGGGGTTTATCATGGTTGTTGTTCAACTAGCAAAAGTAAACCAATTTGGAACTCATTTGTAGTTCCAAATGAGTAAAAATAGTCATTGTAATAATATAGGCTAGTATGTATTTAAAAACTAACAGCAAGTTAATAAAATTGTAGTAAGTTTACAAAATCTATATTTTATGGGACTTAAAAAATAGGACTATGCATATTTTTATTTTTACACTGAGTATAAGAGAGTTTTAACCAGTAATTCTTAACCAAGGGCAATTTTGCCCCCCACCCCGGGGACATTTGGCAAGGTCTGGAGACATTTTTGAATGTGAAAACTTGGGGTGGAGAATGTAACTGTTATCTAGTAGGTAGAGGCCAGGGATCCTGCTAAATATTCCATAGTACATGGAACAGAACCCACATCAAAGAATTATCTCATCTAAAGGAAGGGAGGATTCTAAGATGTTCCTAAAGGTTTATCACCCCATCTCAGTGTACACACCATGTATAATCCCTGAACTGTGAATATGACTTTATGCCTGTGATTATGTTAATTGCACAGTTGACATTAAGATGGGGAGATAATCAAGTAGGCTAGTCATATGGGCCCTTTAAAAGCAAAGAGTTTTCTCCTGATAGAGAAGAGGAAATCAGAGAGATTCTGAGCGTGAGAAGGATCTGACAGATGTGAAGAGGTTCTTTGCTGCTGAGATTTCTGGGCCCACAATCAAGGATCTGTGAGTCGCCTTTAGGAATGAATAGCAGTTCTGGCTGCCATCCAGCAAGAAAATGGGGACTTCAATCCCACAACCATAAGGAACTTTGTTCTTTCCATAACAGGAATGAGCTTGGAAGAAGACCTCTAGCCTCCAAGTAAGAACTCAGCCCCAGCCAGAGTAGAGAACCATCCATACTATGTTGGACTTCTCACTTACAGAACCGTGAGTTAGTAAATGGGTATTGTTTTAAGTCACCAAATCTGTCATTTGTTATGTAGCAATAGAAAACAAGTATGTCAATAGTGCCAAGGTTGAGAAACCATACTTTAAGCATTCTTGTCTATCTATGTCTAAAGGGGTATTACTAGGTTGGCTTTCAAAGAAACAGTGATGAAACTTGCCCCGAGGAAGTAGGTTTATTTAACTTAAATCAAGTTAAAGATGTTCCTTTACTGCGGGACATCTTCGAAACTTTAACATCTTAGTTATACTATGAAGCTACAAGAGAGGAGTTAATTCTGTAGTAATTCCAAAGAACATTTGAACAAAGATTTGTTATTCTTGGCAAGTGATATCGTTTGATCCTAATATCCTAGTATCTTTTGATATTAGGTTTTCTTAGGATTGAGTTTAGTAAAATGTACAAATTAGTAAACTTAAAAAACATCAATTTGAAATTATCTTTCTAATTTCAAACAAAATCAAATGTACTGAAAAATATGCATTATCCTTTGTAATTTAGATTTTCTGTATTTCAATAATGATGCGTCTTGATCAGTTAGTATTATAGAGGTCTTAGAATAATATATAGGGTATTTCTGGAACTTTAAATCTGCAAAGAAACTGTGTATATCTCAATGATTTAGGCAGAGGAGGAGTTAGGGCTGAGGCAAATGCATATTAGACATTTCACCAGGTTCTATTTTTATTAGTTCTGTTATGTCCTCCTTTTCAAAGTCTTCTTCTGGTCAATTATATAGCATTTCCACAGACCTGGATGGAAATTTATTTTTTTGTTTTTAGTAACGCTCTCACAGATTACAGTTTTGTCTAAATTCCAGAATACGGAGACCTGGGGATGGTGATGTTTGATGTGGGATTGGCTACCTTTCTTCCAGCTTCCTGGGTGTCCTCTCTTGTCCTCCGTAAGTTTCAGAATGCCCTCATCCCTATTTCCTTTGTTAGTTGGACATTGGCTTGTCTGCACTGATATTTGCAATTGCTATAACCCATTGAGCACCATCCACTTCTATTTTTACTTCCAGGCTCCACATCTTCAGTTTTTATTTGCAGTGATGTCAGTATTTCCCAGCCAAGTATTCTCCCCCTTGTGTAGCTCCAGTGTGAGAGATGACCAATATTTAATATATACTATGACGCAGATGGTAACCACTTACTGCTGACTGGATCGAAGTTATGGGAAAGCATTTTGGGTTTTTTTTTTTGGAGTATATCAGTAACCCTAGAGATGAGTTAAGAGTAAACAACCATATCTTTATCAAAATAGCTTTTGGCATTTCTTCAAGTCATCTGTTAGTTGAATAGATATTGTCTAACTTAGTATATTTATATTTCTAACAATTTTTTGTTGCCATCTATTAGTTATCCAATAAATATAGCTAACATTTATTTTAAATATTATTCCAAAAATGACTACTTTCAGCTTATCTCATTGCATCTCTTTTATAAACATAATTTTAGAGAAGGATTGTTTATATCCAGTTAGGAAAGAATATATAGAACAGCTTCAAAATATAGGATAATAGATATTTTAGGTTAGAAACACTTTTATTCTATGCATTGCTTGCTAATGATTAATTTTCATATTGTGTTGAGCCTGTTAAGTACTGAATTATACCTCTTGGATTGAGGATAGTTGCTTTCCACTGACATTGAAGTACTACAATAACATAGAGCCAACTGGTCTCTACAGTCTAGTCCTACATTACCATCCTACACAGGGGGTATACTCTAGCCAAATTAAATTTCTCACCATCTCACACTCATGATGTAGTCATTTAAATATTTATGTTTACTCTTTCCTCTACCCAGAATGCCTTTGATCGAATGAAGGTACATTATAGTGTACATTATAGTAACAAACAGCCCCAAACGAAGTGATATAACTTAACAAAAGTTTGTTTTGGGCTAACTCCTTATGAAAATATTTGTGTAGGGGGTGGGGGCCAGGAGGCAGGCTGAGGGAATACTTTGTTCCAGCAAGTCTCTTAGAGACACAGATTGATACAGACTCTGCAGGTTATTTCATCTCTTTACATTTTCTCATCAATAAAATGTGAATAAAAATGTCTGCCTCTGCAAGTCTGTCATTAGAATTAAATATGTAAAGCGCTTTTCTGATGTCCCAAAGAGAGCAGTCATCCCCCTTCTCCTTCTTCCTCCTTCTCCCTCCAGAACACCTGTAACAAACATTCCACTTCTCATTTTTCCTTGTACTATAATTACTTTTCTTGGCCTTCTAGATTGTAAATGTTGGAGACCACAGCATGTGTCTTTTTCATTTTTGTGTCTGCATGAGCATCCAGCATAGTTTCCCATAGAAATTTAAAAATATTTGTTAATGGAGAGAACTTATGATTTTCCAATATATATGAATGGCTTTCCAAGAGTTCTCTGCAGCCCTAATTCTGTATTTATTCTAAACTTGAAATAGAAAAACATTAAGCATTTTATTTTTAAAAATTTATATGAAGAATAAATGCATAACTAATTTTAGTTTTAACTTTTCTCTCCTCAAACCTGTTTATTTGGTTTTTTATACACTAAGCTTTATAGGTTAACAGACTTTTTTTCAATAAGCATGGGACCTGGAATATAGTAGTTGCTTAATACATATTTATGAATAAAGTCTAATCTATTTTCAGAGAAACTATACAACTGCAGAGATATTAATTATACATCTGTAAAAACATAAATTAGTATTGGCTTTTGTGAAGAGTTTTCCTCAGAATATCAGAAAAGAAATATTTCAGAATCTTAAAGTGGAAGTTCTTAAGCTGTATTCATTTTGAAGAAGTTCAGTAAGTTTTGAATTTTTGTACTTTTGGGGAATTTTATAGGTACTTATACAAGAGGAAAAAAGAAAGACCTAATTCTACAAATGTTATTTTCAGTATTTGAATGGCTTATTGAAATGTCTGGCTAGTGTAATACACTTGGGTTCCATTCCTGACTATTGATAACTGTATAATTCAAACGTAAAAATATGAAAACGTGCTTACCCATTCTGATACAGTTGCCTCACTTATTTTTTTTCTTCTCTGTTTTTTATTTATTTATTTATTATTGATGTATAGTTGATTTACAATGTTGTATTAATTTCTGCAGTACAGAAAAGTGATTCAGTTATATTGGATTGGCCAAAAGTTTGTTCGGATTTTTCTATAACATCTTATAAGAAACCAAATGAACTTTTTGGCCAACTATAAATATATACATATATATATATATATATATATATTCCTTTTCATATTCTTTTCCATTACAGTTTGTCACAGGATATTGAGTATAGTTCCCTGTGCTATACAGCAGGACCTTGTTGTTTATTCATTAGTTGCCTCACTTATAACTTGTGAGAATACAATCAGATACAATAAGTTAATGTTTAAATTATTGTTGCTATACTGTTGTTTCTACTATTCATTTCCTTTAGCAATCCTCATGTATAGATTTGGATTAATTCTAGCAAATTTTCTCCTAAAGCAAAAAAAGAACATAATATGCCACAGAGATTACTCTGTCTGGAAAAAACAACCTAAAATTCTCAACTGCACGGGTAACTATACGTGTATTTGTTTAAACAGACATCTCAGCCCTTGAAGTGTGTTGGGAAAAAATCTTACTAATGTACTAAATATATTCAGAAACATTTTAGGATGAGATAAATGTTTTAAGAAAACATTTGTATCTGAAATATGCATTTTACTTATAAATTCCATGCTTCTTGATATTCTAGGAGTCAACCAATTTTTCACCGAATTTTCAACCCATAAAAAACAGTTGTAAATTTAAGAACAATGAGAGTGTGATTCTAAGACAAATACATCACAAAAGGGTGAATCAGAAAGAAATGAGTTGTTTCTGCATAGGCAGGTATTCCTCCTAATTTATGGAACCGTTTGTCCTGCTTGTAAAATTCCATATTTATGGAATAGAGAATTATTGCTGCTGTAAGATGAAACAAAATGGCTAAACGCCTGAGGAAAATATAATAAGGATATTTAGGTTAAGAATATAATATTCAAAAACTTTTACTGGGAAGTTAGAGTTATCTTAGTTTCCATCTAATAAATTGGGGCAGAATGCTGATTTAATATTAGATAAATATAATAATCTGAATGCTGTCATATATACTAATGTAATGCCTTTAAAAAACAGGACATATGGTCTATATGTATTAATGATTAAAGTCATTACTGAAATTCTATGATTTTTTTCTATCTTGAAAATCATAGCCATTTGTCTAATTTGGGCTAAACATTAAATATTCCAATTACTTCAATTTGCTACGTATAACTAAACAAATCAAAGATCAGAATTGTGATGAAAGGGAGGATGTGTACTAGACAGTGCTGGCTGTGCACTCAAAATTCATTCTACCTCTTTTTTTTTACTAACAGAAATCCAATTCTGTTTGGTGTAGTAATGTGCCCAGATAAATACTTGATTTCCCAGGCTGCTGTCCATCTAAGTGTGGTGTAAATTATATTATTTGTGGCCGATAAGGGACTCCCAGGAGAGCTGTTCATTCTTGGATTAAATGAGACAGATTTAGCTGTCATTTCCCTTTTACTTTTATTTTTCCCCTTCCCCTTTTATCTTCCAGAAAGTTTTTGTGATGCATGGGAACACAGATATCATGTTGCAATTGTGGAGAAAAGTCACATTTCAAAAATTGCAGGCCACATAATAGACATTGCCTGAAGCACTGATGGTATCTTAGGTCCACTGCCCTCATCCTGGATTCTTGTTATATAAGGAAAATAAATCACTTTTGCAATGCTTGTTGTATACTTTTCCATACGGTGCTAAACACAAGAAAAGAGGAGAAAGCAAGGAGAAGAGGAGGGAAGGCAATAAGTCCATGTTTTCAAGATAAGGTAATAAAAGACGTCAAAGTAGGCAAGAACTGTGAACTTCATGCTCCAAAAATGACTTTGAGTTTTATTATATCTGCAGTCTAGGCAGGAAGTATGAAACAAGAAAAGGGTAAACGAGCAAGAGAAGTTAAGTCAGCCCTCTTTTAAGAGATCTTCTAAGAATTCTGATTAAGTGATCTGTACTTGGACCAAAATAGTCCCATGTCCACCCCCTGCTTATAAGGGAGCCCGAAGAATATATCTCTTTCCCTTGGTACAGTGCTACCCCAACAAATTTGGATTTCTGTTAATATGTAGGAAGAGGAAAATGATACTGAGTAGAAAATTGCCACTTTATCTTTGTAATATTAATCTCATTTAACGAAGTGTTTTGTTTTTTTTTTGCGGTATGTGGGCCTCTCACTGTTGTGGCCTCTCCCGTTGCGGAGCACAGGCTCCAGACGCTCAGGCTCAGCGGCCATGGCTCACGGGCCCAGCCGCTCCGCGACATGTGGGATCTTCCCGGACCGGGGCACGAACCTGTGTCGGCAGGTGGACTCTCAACCACTGCACCACCAGGGAAGCCCCACGAAGCGGTTTTTATTCCCACTATTTGCTTGAAAATTTGGAGCAACTTCTTACTTTCGTTCTGGTAGATATTTTAAAATATGTGTCAGCAACATTAAATTGTGATCTCAGGTTCACCAGGAATCAAACTCCAAACTCAAGATAGGACTGGATCAGTAATTATGAATCTTGAAGTGGGAAAAGGTGACTTGTTTTTATGTTCTCTCTCTTTTGGTGGGTTGATCTTTCCTGATGTACTGAGGATGAAACTCTTAGTTTCTCAGTCTCCTTGGGTCATTTTGTTTGATATGGTCTCAGCTCTATGTGGCCATCTTGCTTCTGTCCATTCACCTCTTTTTAAAAGCACAGTTTTTTGTTCACTGTGATACCTTTAAAACAAGTCTGTGAATTCTCTGACATTTGTCTCAGACAGCAGATTCATGAGCCAAAGTAAGGTTGTTTTAAAATTAATTTTTCAGCCACAACAACTGGAAGAGTTATGGAGATTACACCTCCTTCATCAAGTAGCTCACCTCCCTAAATTTCAGTGTGCTTATTTGTGAAATGTGGGGACTTCATTTTTCCAGAAGCATTTTTCACTGAAAAATATAATTCTCTTCAGGGGGAAATATACCCTTAAAATTTTAGTTCAGGAAATCTTGTATAAAAATCAGCAATATGATAAAAAAGAAACATCAAGTAGCTGAGCCTAGTATATTTTGTGTCCATGGCATAAATTTTCAGCTACAAATTCAATTTAAATAACAATTATAGACTTTTTAGTTCTCTCTGACTTCCTGAGTCTGTTTTTAGTAAAATCTCTTCTTCAAGAGATTGCTTATTTATCTAAGCTTTTGATTTATTTGGTATATATTCTATGACGTTCTCATTCTAAATATGTTTTAAATGTGTGATTGTATCTCCTTTTAATTGTGCCTTCTGAGTTTTTCTGGATTAATCTCACCAGTGTTCTTTCTGTTTCATTCAACTTAATAAATAATTAGATTTTTGACATTTTGTTCTTTTCTATTGAATCTTCATTTTTTTTTAATTATTTTTTATGTCCTCTCTCTACAACTTTAAGAAATTCACTCTAACATTTATATTTTTTTCAGAGTTTAAGATGTTTCTCATCTCTTTTTGCCCATTGCAAAATCAAATATTTTTAACCATCCACTACATGGATACATTCAATTTTTTTTTTAAATGAGGTTATGAAAGGAATAGAAAGTTGTGGTAAAAAATTAAGATAAAGACTAAGTTTTTAGAAGTTTAAGGTATGCTCTTGGGAGTGAATTGATGAAATACTGTGGCAATAGAAGTCACTGGATGAAGAAAATTTTTTAAAACTAGACTTGGTTGTTTCATGGATATCCAAATAGATATGCATATTTCTCAGTCTTAGAGCAAGATGATGAAAAGTTTCTTTAGTTCAGTTTAACTCCTGAATGAATGTGAGCAAATGACCCACCAAAATATTAATAAAAGGAGGGCAAGAGGGTGTGAATGTGAAGGAGAGAGTTTTATATGAGGATGAAAGAATAAGAGTCAACCTTTGAAGGCTCGGTTAGAAGACTGCTGACTTTGCCTCCTGACTTTTTGGTCAATAATGTGAGGTGAGAGAGAAGGACCAATTTCCACTGGTGAAGACTGCAGGAAAATCAGCTTCTAGGGGAAATCCAGGTTTCAGTTTGTGGAAGGAAGTAAACGGAAAGTTCTTACAGAGAGACTATTAACTACAGAGAACTTTTTAAAAATTTTTGAAATGCAATGAAATTGGATTATGCAGCAAGGTAGACATAGTGGAAAGCTGTATATGAATCAGAGAATAGGAGAAATGGGCAAGTAGAAGGATACATGAGCCTCAGGAATCACAGCAATGAGAGATGTGTATGGTATCAGCCAATGAACGTTAAGTGGACTCAGTGGAATGTCAGCACCTATGACAGGGAGGGTGCTGGTGAGCTGATCTGGGAGGGAGTAGGATTGGCGTGTCAGCCTCAATAGGTGTTGCATAACCTTTGTCTACGTGGAAAAGAGTCCTGCGTGCCTTGCCCTGCTTCCTGTCTTCAGGGCTGCTCAGCATGTTGTTTCCACTACTGTTTGAGCCTAGACTTCTTGAGTGCCTCTGCTGTCCAACCGAGGTCTCATGGTTACCACAGTGACAGTACATTTGAGTGCTCTGTTTTCACTGAAGTGTAAAGGCAGCATCTTGAAAGTGGGGCTTCCTGTTTACAAATGCTTAGTCAAGATTGAGAGTAAAAGTGATATTAAATTATCAGATTAAAAGATAGAGAATTAAGGTCTGACTTAGTGTTTTAGTGAATAATTTATTCTGACAATTACAGAATGCTGATATTTCAAGGCACTGGGAGCACGAATACCACTTTGGTGTTAGGTTGTGTTGGTCGGCATCGCTTCTCTCTGCTTTGAAAGCAGGGATTAGTCTTTTCCGGTAACAGGAATGGAATAGCACAGATCTTATGTAAAACATCATACAAGGGCACGTCTTTTCCAGTGATCCTTGTAGCTCGATATTCTCTTCGCCAGGCTTTTTGGCTATTACACTGTACTTTTTCAGCATTAATATTACCATTTTCTCTCTTAAATTACCCAATAAGAATGATATAAAAGTTATTTCCAGTACATTTTCATTTAAGGATAATGAACACTAATGACTACAAAGCTGAGATTTCCTCAGCTCAAAAAGTCTGAATATAGCTAAAGAAAATGAGCAAGGCTGGATATTAATGATAAATATTGAAGACTAGCCTTCTTATGAGGGTAGAGAAAAATACTTATATGGCTAATTTATAATGAAAATTAAAATAAAACCTACCGTTGCTAAGTAGTTCTGGGTCAGCTACTGCTTATAAACAAACTGTTCTTGTATCTCATACTAAATCTTTATTGGTCTTGCTTCTAATTTCAGTTTAAGTGTTGGAGACAGCCTTAAATTTGCTGACTTTGTCATTTCACAGTATATCCTTTACACATCACCAGTCTCTGCTCCTAAATCACAATTAGAATATTTTCACCAAGTCTATAATAGCTACAAATACCTCATAGTTCCATTTTTGGCTATTCCATTTCAAAGTTATTCTTGGTCTAAATATATGTCGAATTTTATATAATCGATGTGAAAGTTGTTTAAAATTGTATGTAATATTTCCCTTTAACATTTTTATTAAATCTGGAGACTTCCTTTATATGTCTTGTTTCCATCTTTTCATTTTTATGCTGGCCATCCTATTCTATGAAAAAGCAAATGATCATCTTCTCCCACTTTACAGTGTTTTACCTTATTTCCTCTGGCCGTGCTTTCCTCAAACTCCGCCATGTGAGACTATTGATGTTCTGTCCCTGCAGCCTTGACTGACAATTGTTGCTCACTGATCCTTTGGTCTTCTTGGCTCACACATAGACCTACATTAGAACCCCCTGGATGAACATGCAGGAGTCCATTTGCTCCCAGGTCACTGTTTTCTATTTTTTCTGATGTGGTGGCTTTGTAAGTAGAACTGCATAGTGTCTTAGAATTCTTTATATTGAAGTGAAACTAAATCAGTCCTGAAGTTGGTTACCTGGTTGAAGCTTTTCCCTACCGCTCAATTTTATAGCTTTGGGATGCTGCCTTCCATGGCCATCTGAACATTGGATATTGAATTTGCTTACTTCTCATAGAAAACCTGTTGCTCACCGCTATCTGAGATCATGTGGATTTTGTCAAATTGCTTGGCCTATTTCCAGTCTGCTTTGATTTACCTCTGGAATCAATCTTTACAGATAGCTCAGCTTTCTCAGTGTAGTTCATAACCAGATTTACATGTTTTATACAAAGTCTTGACTCTGTGTGGACAACTGTGCCATGAACTTGAATTTCTAATAAGATGCCAATGACTATACCATGAATCCTCCATTATCCTGACAATCGCCCTGTCTGCATCTACCCTAGCACTGTAATTCTAAAAAAAGTCACCTCATCTTGGCCACAAAGATGTCCAGTTTTACCTAAACAGAATTAAAGATGTACCCTGACACTCTGGCCCACTGTATTGACCCTGGAAACTCCATTTTAACTGTGGTAGAGAGTATTGAAAATAAGAGTAAAAGTGCAACAGTATATAGCCTGCTTTCTGATGTAAGTAGTATGTTTGTATATACACATATATTACGTGTGGTAACTTTGTATAGTTTAATAATGTTAGTTTTAGCTACTGTAGAATGTACTACTAGAAAATACCAAAGACCCTAGAGACCAAAAATGGCACTTAAGCTACTCTTTGTCAAGTAGCACTCAAATATATCATGGTAGTAATAATTGATAATATAGGTACCTAACACATATGATGGAGAATTCTGTTAAAGTGAAGAGAAGATAGAAATTCATTAGTTCAGAATTGGAAGATGGAAAAAGTAGTTTGAGTAAAGTACATTTGCCTGATACCAGTTTCCAAAGGGACGATTATTTAGAACACTCTGTGCTTTTCCATAAAGTTGGTTATAACCCTATTGAATAATTTAGTTTGGTACAAGGACAAATCATTAAACTTCTTGAAGCCTTTCCTGGCTTATACACCACAAAAGGGCAAGGACACTTTTGTATGTAGTATTCTTAGTTTTATGAAGAAAAAAAAAACAGTTTCAAGGGAGTCATGATAGCATTAATAAAATATTTGTTTTGATAAATCTAAGTCCGTTGTTTTGAGTATGTTTAGTTCGGTAAAATAGACCACATACAACATTGATCATTGAGCCTTAGAGTTAACTAAACCACAACTGTCATATATAATGGGTGCCTGCTAGTATTATTGGCCAGAGGTTTACCTTTTGATATTAAGGTATAAGATTCTTTTCAGTAGCATTTAGTTTGTTCTTTTCATGAAAGCATGGAGTTGGATTATTTACATTAGCTAGAAAAAATTGACCTGCAAGTGTAATTTTTTTCAATTTTTTGCATCAACTTATTAGAATTATGGATGTTAATAAAAATGTGTTGTTATTGTGTTTTCCTGTCTATTTTGACTACAACTTGCATGTTAAGTAATGTTTTCATTTATATATTTTTAATAACGTTGAATTTATACACAGTGTAGATAGACACCTTAAAGAATATGTCTTTTTCCAATTGAGTTCCATGGTAATCTAGCCTGTTCTTACTTGTGCACCAGATGGTTCTATTTCATGAAATTTAGCATAAATTATTTACCCATGTTTCCTTCCCCTTTCTCTTCTTCTTTTTACCTTAAGCTGCTTTCCCATCTCTTTTGTTATTACTTTTCTTTCTTTATTTCTGCAAATATTGATATTTATTGATTCCTTATATTTATACAGCTGTGCACATTTGGGGTTTAAGAAAGATACATGATCTCAGCCCACAAGAAGCTTTGAATCCAGTAAGAGAAAAAAGATGCATGCATTTTAAAAGTTCATTGACAATCAGTTGACAAATTAATAATCTGGAAATATGTTTTCTTTTTATAACTGCCACCACAGCTAGAATAACATATATGATTCTATCATATATGCATTTCTTTCCTTAAAATTATATGGAGAGAGAAGATTTCACAAGCCTGAAAGACTAGAAAGTATCCTGAGTGAGCACTGTAGCATAAATCAAAGAAATCTGACAAAGAAAAGATGGCAGAGTAAGCAGTGTCATAACATTCCTATTCTTCACACCTAATGAAGCAAAAAAGCAAAGAAACAAAGTAAAAAATTGAAAAAATTACATTAGCATTAATCAAACTAAGCAAGGGTAAAAACTCATATTAGACAGTTCAAAAATTATTGGCCAGAGGAAGAAAAACTATGGATAAATATATGAATGTTACTCTACCCCACCAGGAGCATGTTAGTGTGTAAGCAGGTGGTGAGGGTAGTAGAAATTATTCATTGTCTCCACTATCCAGTCTTCCTTTCTTTTTTACTTAACATTTTTGTACTGAAACTGTCCAAAGAGTTTATATTACACCAGAAACCATGTATGAATTTAATAATTTAAATTCTACTATAAATTATTATTGATAAATATTATCATTCCAATTAATTGTTTTTGTCTTTGTTTAAAAGTTGAGTATCTTATTGTTAATCTATTTGGGGTTAATCTCATTCTATTGCTGCCTGACAAGTTACCCCCAAATTTAGTGGCTTAAAACAATAAACATTTATTATATCATAGTCCCTGTGCTTCAGAAATCTTGGTGCAGCTTAGCTGGGTCCTTGGGCTCACTACTGTGTCTCATAAATCTGAGATCAAGTTATGGGCTAGAGCTACATTCTTATCAAGGCTGGACTAGAGGAAGAGCCCCTTCCAACCTCACTTTTGTGACTGTAGTCTCAGGTCCTTGTTGGCTATTGGTTGGAGACCCATTTTTTTTTCCCACTTGAACCTCTCCATTGGGCAGCTCAAAAATAGTAGCTGGTTCCTGTCAGAGCGAGCAAGTCAAAAGAATGTGAAAGGGCATGTAAAACAAAAACCACAACTCTTCGTAAATTAATCTTTGAGGTGACAACCCATCATGCTTGTCATCTGTTCATTAGAAGAGTGTCAGTGGGTCAGCCCACATTCAAGAGGAGGGGATAATACCAAATAATGAATACTAAGAGGCCAGAATCATTGAATCCATCTTAAGTTTGTGTACCACATTCATATTAAATGCCATTGTTCAATTACAGTAAGTTAGAAAAAGAAAAAAAAAGATTCCAACAGTCTGACTCTTACTTTGTCAGGCTTTTAAAGGAATAAAATTATATAAACCCAACCCAAATTGGCTTTAGCAAAATAATAATTTATTTGTTTATGCAACAAAAAAGTCTCAAAGTCTCAGGGTTGTCCTGACTGTAGATCCAGAAGGATTCTGTTCTCCCCTGACACATAACTCTGTTTTCAAAATAGTTTTGAATGGTTCCTATTGATTCATCTTGTGCTCCATCCCCATCCCTATGGCTGGGGGGAATGGAACTCCCCAGCTGACCAATCCTGAGTCACCTACCCAATCCTGAAATCTGGGAGAAAGTGACAGGAGCAGAAATCTAAGTCATCTGAACTGAGAGTGGGGAAAAGAAAAATTGAGGTGCTGTTACCACAGCAAGGGTTATTGGTTAATGGGCAAGCAAATCACTATTGTCCACTGCACTCATCTGTCCCTGTGGTGCCCCTACCTGTTCTAACTCATGTGGTTTGCTGTTTTTGGTGAACCTAAAGATATACATAACAACTCATTTTATTTTGCTGGCAGAAATGAGTAGATAACTATCTTCCTGAATAAAAAAGTTCATGCTAAATAACTTTAAAATTAACAACAAATGGTAATACATAGTCTTGGTATGCAAGTGTGTCCTATAGAAGCAAAATGTTTCCTAAGCCTTTCCTCCCACCAGCTTCATTGAGATGCACTTGACATATAGCACTGTGTAAATTTAAGGTGTACAATGTGTTCATTTGATACACTTATATCACTGCAAAATGAGTAACACCATAGCGTTAGCTAACACATACAACATGCAACATAATTACTATTTCCTTTTTATGGTGAGAACATTTAATTTCTACTATTTTAGTAACTTTCATGTATATCTAATGCATTATATTTAACTATAATCACCATGTGGTACATTAGATCCCCAGAATTTATTCATCTTCCAGCTGAAAGTTTTTACTCCTTGACCAACATCTCGCTTTTCCCCCCCAAATCCCAGCCCCTGATGAAATACCATTCTAATCTGTTTCTGTGAGTTTGGTTTTCTATGGGTCCTCCCTTTCTTTCTTAGTAATAGAAACCTAAATTTTAGCTTAGACCATGAGCATACAGAATGAAGACTGCATTTTCCAGTCTTCTTGCAAAGTACTATTGAAAATGACTTAGTTTTGACCAATATGCTATAGTGTGCACTTGAGTTTTGTTTCCTTGAAGGGAGGGTGCATAATCTTTTCTTCCTCTTTTCCATTTTTGTAAGCTGGTGGAAGTAGTGGCTCAAGAGGGAGATTTCTTGAACCACAAAGTGGAATTCAGGTACAAAAAATGAAAGAGACACAATTTGAAAAATGATTGGCTCACTCAGGACCCTGGAGATGTGCTAACAATCTTATACTACCTACAAGATTTAGTGATAAAGAATTTAAACTCTGTCACATTTTAGCCACATTTTTGGACTTGTTCACAGCTGAAAATAATCTCATTCTTGATGTGGAAGGACTTCAGATAAAGAAACATCCCTGTCTTCTACTTTACTCATCACTCTTATCTTTCATTCAACTGAATGTACCAAAGTTCCTAAATGGAAGGGTTTGTTTTCCTTTCTTTTTTTTTCTATCCAGGGAGAAAAAGAGATATTGGTTTATGTAAACATTTCTGGTCTACAGACTCAAATTTATCCTCAGTGAGCCTTGTCAAGATTGGGCTTGGTGAATTTAGACTCACCCGAACTGCTTTCTCCAGCACTTCTGTTCCTCATATGTTCACTTTTAACAGCACCATTAGTTTAGAAGAGAAGGAGGAGAGGAAGTAATTTATTAGCAGTCTAAACCTCCACCAGATGTTTAAATGGGAAAAAAAATCTTCACCTCAAAATGATGAAGGAAGAGAATGTGGAGTCGAGACAGAAGGCAGCTCAGAGACAAAGATGTAGCATATAACTCTGGTTTAGGATATTCTGCACCACCATGTGTGGGTAGAAAACATAAGACTGGTAAATTCCACTTGTTTTTTTCTCTGCTGGAAGGAAGGTGTAAGAGATCCAGAGCATAATGTCATTGTATCATCATGATACTTATTGTTTTCTGGCAAAAATAAACAGTAAAAAGACATAGCAGAAGGAATCAAAAGGAAAGGAACAAAGAAGAGATGCTGGAAGTTATGGGTATATCAGAAAAATACAAAGACAGTCTGAACAATTGAGCCTCTGTGAGTGTAAGCCTTCTCATCTGCTGAAGAGATTCTATCTTCCTCATCTCTCCTACTTAGTGGGTGGGGATCAAGTGAAAGAGACTGAGCTCTCTAAAGAGCTACATGTATTCCAGTATTTTCATTATCTCTTTGACCTTCCATCATCTATTATTTTGGTTTAGAAAATTTCTTTTTTTGGAACAGTTCTTACCTATTAGGGTATCTGTAAAATTTGTGCATTCTTCATATTAACTCTTTCCATGAATCCTTTTACGTTTTCATCCTAGACTTATTGAAACAGGGTAGTTCTTTAGACTCTTCTATAATCAAGGTGACTTATTTTGGGCCACAGTATTTACTCTGAAAGCAAGTCATAACCATCAAGTTGCCATCATTTCCTGGTTTATGTTTGATTGCTTTTATTCAGTATCAAAATTTCTAATTACCTGAATCAACTTGTCATCAAAATGGTTTTCTGTCTGGAAAGACTTATTCATTCTATTTCCCATTATCTCTCTTAGATCTCCCTTGAGCTTATCTTTTCATTAACAGATTACTATCTATATATCTAATTAGATTTATTTCCTTTAACCTGTTTTATTACTTTCACCTCACTGCGTTCAGGCAGCCACTGCAATCTTTTCAGGTCATTTCAAAGTTTCCTTTCTGTTTTCCTCAGATGATGTAGTTCTTGTAATGTTGATATCCTTGAAAAAATGTTGAGCTGAGCTGGATTTGCCAAAGGGCAGAAAAAATTGAGGCAAGAATAGTCTTGACACATAAGTTGTGTTACAGACGCATAAAAGGTAATTTTAGTCAAAATGATATAAATCAGATATGATTTTTCTATAGAAATAATGGTAAAATATTTCTGACAGAGAGGTATAGCATTGAATTTTTAAAACAGATGCCCATATATTTTATATTTAATCCAGTATGAATCATTTTTTTAAAAAATCAGAATACTTAATCTTGTCAAATGCTTTAGTGGAACAAGCTTGCCAAACACAATCATATACAATTTTATTTAATATATTACTTAGTATTGACTTAGTTATCATATTTTGTCATAGTTAAATCTTATCTTAATAATTCCAGACATATTTATTTTGGAAATATAAGGAGGAAATAAATATTTTTCTAGGTCAAGTTGTTCTGAAATGCTTTTTTCTTTTTCTAAATAATAACGGACATATTTGAGGAAACTTCTAGTCTTTCCTGGAGCCCTTTAAAAAATGATCTATGGAGAACTAAAAGAAAGTTTAGGTTTTAAAATGGAGTGGCTCCTTTAATAAGCAAATCAAACTATATATTAGAGTGAAATCATTTGTGTGGTTCTATGTGCTGATGAATTGATAATTTGAATGTAACCGGCTGAGGTTCATAAATAGAAAATTCTAGAACCAATCTACTCGACTGCTTCCCTGGGGGATAAACTTTCAAAGAGAATTTGAAATAGATTTCAGACAGAAGTAGTCATACTGAATTTTGCCTGCTAATAACAATGTTATTCTCTTAGGTCAGGACAATATTGAACCCTGTAAATTTTCACTAAAAGTCTTTGTGTAAGAATAAGATAAATTAATCTCTCATATATCGCTTGGCACCTGGTACATACTTAGTAGTTATTTATTAAATAAACAAGTGAAATAATGGTTTCTGAATAGCAAAACAACGAATTGAAATGTAAAGTAATTGACTTTTCTTTTATAGAGCCCCAAACAAGAACCTTAACTGGCAGTTTGACCGTATTCGACCCTTTTTCCACCTTAATTTATTCCAGCCCAATTTTGTGTTTTGAGCCATCACAGCAGCAATGTGAACATTAATCAAATACACCCAAGTACAAATTTACTCACAGTTTACACCTGAGAAGTCGGACACACCATAAATATTCTGCTAAGCTTTCTCTTAAATCTGGCTGCAAGTACCTTACAGGATGATGGTCGTATAAAGTTTTTCTACCTTCATCATATTTATAGTAATGAGTAGTTAATTGACTTCCCTACAGCAGAACTCTCTTCTTTTCGAATTAAGCTAAGAGTAAAGATGGAGATATTAAACTCTATTAATAGTTTAAGATGTAATAAATGGCTCAACCAGAAATAGCTGACTCAGAGACAGACGAAGATATTTTAATTTCTCAACAATTCATATGCAAAGACTGATTCTCCAAGTAGAGAATTGGAGAACTGTGGGTTCTGCACCAATTACTCCAAAGCCCAAATATGAGAGAAGGACCTGTGTTCTTTAACAAATTTTCCTGGTGGATTTTGTACATTCTAAAATTTTCAACCATTCTTTACAGTTTCTCCTACTGACTAAAGAAAATTTTTCTCAATTATGATACGCATTCTCTTAACTTAAGCATTTTGTTCTATAAAATTTGGCCACATTGACAACTGACTAAAAAGTGCTGAGAGGAATGATAAAAACAGCAGCTGAGCATCGTATTGATAATAGCATTCATAAATATTTTCCAGAAAAAAGACAATGCAATTAATACTTATAGAGGAAAAAAATCATTAAAATGATTATAATATTTGTCAGTAGTGGCTACAAATTCACCAGTATGCCTTAGGACTTTGACCCATTAATCCCTCTAGTGCCCAGATCATCTCATTTAACATTTTGTTTTTTATAATTTGCACATTATAGGCCCTTTGCAAATTTTCTTTCATCTCTCAGTGATAAAGGCATTTTTAACCTGAATTTTTGGCATGCTTCTTTACCCAAACAAGTTTCAAATGCAAGAGAGCATGTGGAGAAGATGCCTGACACATGGACACACTACAGACATTCCATAAGGGATTGTTGAATGGATGAAATAATACACCTCTCATGTTTTGCAAACAAACATATTCTCATGTAGTTTGTTCTCTGATCTTTCCTTTTTTCTCCCCCTTGGCATTCTATTTTTGTGTTAAAGATGTTACTTTTTTTTTTTCTAATCTCTCTGGGTATATTAATTAGATATTTTAAAATATACTCCTTTGAATTACATGTTTCTCTGGGAATCACCTTTTGTTGTTGTTGTTGATCTTGGTTGTTATCTTTCGGGCTACCACTGTTCTTTGTTTATCTATCTGCTAGTCTCTGGCTGTCCATTTATATTCAATAATTAAGCCCTGGGAAGGTAGTATCGTTTTTTTCTGTGGTATATGCAGCATGATTTCTCACCTTCCTTGACTGGGAAGTCTGTAGGGACCTCAATGTATGGGGAAAAGTTGGGGTTGACTGGCAGTCTTTACTTTAGGGTGAAGTAAAGGTAGCTGGCTATCAGCTGGGGGCTCTAGAATCCCCAGAACTGAGGACTTTACTCTGGGATTCTAATATTTCATCAGAAAGCTTTGATTCACCTTATTTCTATTTTAATTTCTTTAGCAAAAAAACACTTGTACTTTGCCAGAAGTTATGCTGTGTGTGTGTGTGTGTGTGTGTGTGTGTGTGTGTACTGGTGGGATGGAGAAAGGCATTGCACACCGTTTTTCCTTTTTTGACCTTTAATCTGTCCTCTGCTCTTCAGTTCAGCTTCTTACTCTGGCCCTCCAAGGTAGGTGCTGACTTTCATGTCAGTGCCTTTCCAGGATTTTGAAGAGTAGATTAGCTCTCATTTCTGCTGCAGTCCCCTCGTAGAATAGGTCTGTAGTTTAATTTTGAATCAGTTTTTGATCCCAGATTTATTAAGAAGTTGTAAAAAACTAATAAACAGAAACTTTGATTAATAGAATTGGGAGACCAGCAGGGGGACCTCTCATGCCCTGTGACAAGAGCGGAGCCCAACAGGAAGAAGGACACCTTTTCTTTCCTGGCAAGGACTCAGACAATGAAAAGCCATAGACTCCGTTTACTAGACCCTCCAACTTCATTTTCTCTTGTATAAAAACATGGCTCACTATGATCGCAGATCTTGAATTTTAATTCTCTGCTGATCTCCATCTTTGCTGGAGAAATATCAGGCGGTTATTTGTTTTAGGTCCACATGTTGGTGGCCCATATAAGAACCGGAGGAGACCTCTGGAGGCTCCAGCTCTGCAGTTGGTGAGCAAACAGGTGTGGTACCTACATTTGAGACTCCTGTGTTCACTGCTTTTCTACCTGGCCCTGGAGTTTGAAGGTATGTCTTTCTCCTGGATTCAAGCTCACATGGTCTTTGCATTTGAAGCTCTGCAGGCTTATTCAGGATCTGCTTTAAGGTTTTGTCTTTCCAGTTAAGGTCGTGTTCTGTATGGGAATACTTGTTTGGGACTTCGGTCTGATTTTGGATCAGACTGTTTCAACCTAAGCTGGCTGAGCAGCCATTGTCCCATTCCTTTGTGAACGGGGGCTGCTTCAGCTTGCAAGTTGTTTGAATTGAAGTGTTTGAGCTGTAAGTTTTTTAAGCTGTTTGAAAATTATTCGTTTAATCTAAAGAAAATCCTCTGAGAAATAGAACCCCAGTTGTCAATATTTTGAGCCCATCCTCTACAGGGACCATGGCTGATTTTGATTAAAAACTGTGGTCCTTTCTCATGCACATTTATAACCAAAAGAGATTGATCTGACCAAAGGCAATTTAGAATATCAATGGCTATTATGGGGAACTTTTGAAATCCCCAAACTTAATTTTTAAACAAACAAATTAGGTTACAATAGCTCAAAAATTTCCACTACTGAGTGTAATTCCTGGTTTGCTTAGTATTTTGAAGCTTTTAAATCTTATCAAGAGCCTAAAAATGCCTCTCTTCAAAATTAGATTTTAAGATTAACTGAGGCAAACACATAATTAAAGAAAGATAGGGGGCTTCCCTGGTGGCGCAGTGGTTGAGAGTCTGCCTGCCGATGCAGGGGACACGGGTTCGTGCCCCGGTCCGGGAAGATCCCACATGCCGCGGAGCGGCTGGGCCCGTGAGCCATGGCCGCTGAGCCTGCGCGTCCGGAGCCTGTGCTCCGCAACGGGGGAGGCCACAACAGTGAGAGGCCCGCGTACCGCACAAAAAAAAAAAAAAAAAAAGGAAAGATAAAATGGCACCTGAAGTCTCAGGTCCATCTTCCTTGATTTCTTTGTCTCTGGCGCCACCTCTGGAGCCTTCTTGTCTTCCTCAGCACTCTGTGGCCAGACTCTGTCTCCAGTGCCATCTTTCTGCTTCCCTTCTATGCCACTTATGCCTTCTCTATACCTTCACTTCCTCTACACTAATTCTCTTACCAAACCCCCTTTTCCTCTGAACTTGGCAGAATCTGTTCCTTTAAAATTAAGCTTCCTAAGGATCCAGAGGCCAAATCTTTAATTTCTTATATTTCCTGGACAAAATCTGAACTGTGAGCCATAGTCAAAGATTTTTCCAAAGTAGCCAAAGATTCTTACAGATTTGCTGAGAAATTTAATATAGTCATTCAAACTTATCAATTTGGTTTCTCTGATTTATAGCAGATAGCTTATAGTCTTGCCCCTGAAGGCCAGGCCTAGAATTGGATGAAAACAACTAACTGGGAAAAATCCTGAAAGATCTCTAGAATTATAACTGGGAGCCCAAACTTATAACTTATATGATCAGGCTGGGGCAATCACTAGGTGACTTCATGGAGCAATTTCTAGGGCTTTCCCAAAGCCTGTTGATTGGAACAAAATTTAGGCTTATACACAACGATCTGACTAACCCCTTCATGACTATTATAATTGATTTAAGATTATTTTTCAAGAAAAGTCTGGCATCCCTTCAGATGTTGATTCCACTTGGGTAGCTTTTAACTGTATGTTTATTAATGGACTGAGCTGGGACCTTTCTCTTCTTGTAAAAGGACCAGGTGGAATACAAAATTATGTCCACTCCAGATTTAATTAATACCGCAAACTAGCTCTCCAACAGTCTAGATGAGTCATATAAAAGGAAGGCAGCTAAAATTCTTAATCTTCAACTCCAGCAAATGAAGGCTCCTAAATGAAATCAAAATTCTCCTAGGTTCTGCTGTTATTGCAAAAGCCAGGATGTTCGAAAAGAGATCATTACAAATGTAAGTGCTTTAGGCACTTTTAGCTCTCTAACCAGCCTTTCCAACAACCTTCCAATTCTCAACGATGGGGCTCCAAGGAATTAGAGGAGCTCTTCTCAACATCCCTCTTAATCGGCTTGTTGAAACATTTCTCCAGATTGGGGATGAGTCTCTCCAAGTTCTAATTGACACCAAAGCCACACTCTTGGTTCTCAACCCCACTGCTATAAAGCAGCCCCTGCCTTGGAGAACTAAAAATGTTCAAATAGTGGGGAATCACTAATGAACCTCAAGAAATTCCTGTCTCTGAACATCTTTCCTTCTGTTTAGGCCCTTTGAGAGATACATATCCTTCTCTCCTTAGTTCCTCTGCCCCTACCTATTCATTAGCTAAAGACTTCTTAAATAAATACTATGTTGGAATTTCTTCCTCTCAACAAAAGGGAAATGATTCTAGAATTTGACAGTAGTCATCAAAGTAATCAACCAGATGAATTAAATGACACTTTTTTTTTTAAACCACGAGTGTGTTTTTTTTTAATTGTCTTTTATTTATTTTTTTTATTTTTACTTTCTGTTGCGTTTTATTTAGTTGCAGCACGCAGGATCTTAGGTGAGGCATGCAGGATCTTTCTTAGTGGGGCGTGGGCTCTTCGTTGTGGTGTGTGGGCTTCTCTCTAGTTGTGTCCCGTGAGCTCCAGGGTGCGTCGGCTTTGTAGTTGTGGTGCGCGGGGTCCAGAGTGTGTGGGCTCTGTAGTGTGTGGCATGCGGGCTCTAGTTGAGGTGCATGAGCTCAGTAATTGTGGCACATGAGCTTAGTTGTCTCCACAGCATGTGGGATCTTAGTTCCCTGACCAGGGATCAAACCTGGGTCCCCTGAATTGTAAAGCAGATTCTTTACCACTGGACCACCAGGGAAGTCCCTAAATGAGCCTTTTGATATATTTTTTTGTTCTCTCTCTGCCAGTACTAGAGCTAATTCTGGGAGCATTGATTATTTATCCTTATTGAATTAGTTAACATCTTCCTTATGGGCAAAAATTCTGATATTGGTAAAATTCACAGAGCACCTTCCATCAACCTACTGCATATATCAGGGAACTCTACTCAGTTCTCTGTGGTGACCTAAATGGGAAGGAAATCCAAAAAGGAGGGGATATATGTATATGTAGAGCTGATTCACTTTGCTGTACAGTAGAAACTAACACAACATTGTAAAGAACAATACTCTAATAAAAATTAATTAAAAAAAGATTCAAATAGATATTTGAAAACCTCATCACAGAATTAATCAATACCCTATAAGAATCCCTTCAAGGCATAAAGCCCATTTTAGAAGATTACTAGGCTCAAAGCCTCATTATCCCTTGTGTACTCCCTGTACATTATCCCTGTTAACACTCCCATTTTGCTGTGTGAGCAAACCTAAGAGCCAAGGTTGGAGATTTATCCAAACCTCTGGGCAATAAACAACATTGTTATCCCTTGACACCCTGTTGTTCTAACCTTCATATGTGACTACCATTCATTCCCACCAGAAGTAAATTCTTTCCTGTAATTGATTTATGCAGTGCATTCTCTAGTATTCCAGTTGATGAAGCTAACCAATACTTTTTGGTTCACTTGGGAACTTTTTGACTTCACTTGGGAAGAAAAACATTTCACCTGGACAGTAATGCCTCAGGGTTTTACTGAGAGTCCTTATTATTTCTCACAAATCCTGAAGGCTGATTTGGATGATATAAAGTTCCCTAGAAGTTCTACTTTGTTGCAATATGTGGATGCCTTGCTTCTTTACTCTCCTTCTCAAGCCTTCCCCCAGGAGACAGCATCCACTTGCTAAATCTCTTATCCTTCAAGGGGCACAATGTCACCAAAGAAAAATTGCAGTTTGCCCAAACCCAGGTTCAATATTTAGGGCATCTGATATCAGAACAAGTGCTATACCCTAGATCCAGATAGACTTCATGGTGTCCTAAGTTTCCCCAAACTGTAAATTAAGTGCCAACTGTGAGGTCTTCTTGAGCTAGATGGTTATTGCTGAAACTGGATTCCCAGTTTCTCTCTTATTGTCTGTATTTTTTACTAAATAACAACGCTGACCCAATTTATGGGGAAAACCAGGTAACACAAACCTCAACGTCTTAAAGGAGAGTTTGATGAACCCACATGCTTTTGTCCTTCCAATTATCAGATTCCATTTTTCCTTCTTGCATATGAAAAGGAAGAGATGCCCTTGGGGTACTCACCCAAAAAAGATGGGGAACACCATTGACCATAGGGTATTATAGCCAGCAACTGCACCTTGTGGCATGGGGATACCCCCTGTTTTAGAACCATTACAGCCACTACCCTTTTGGTTAAGTCCATCTAAAAAATTGTTGTGGGATCCCCTTTAACCATTTTACCTCATGGAATAGAAGTTCTCCTAAATTCTCATCACAGTCAACAATTCTCAGTCAGCCACTTCATATGAAGTCCTTTTGTTAACTGCTCCTCACATAACTCTTACATTGTAACAACCTTAACCCTGCTACTCTTGCCTCCTTTCTCACCAATGAAGTCCTTCAAGGCCACCTGACATTGAAAAAACATCTCCTGACTCCTAGTGATGATTATAGGAAACTCCTCTATGTAATGCTGACTTCTCATGGTTCAACTGATGGATCATATTTAAAAGGTGACATGGGGCTTCCCTGGTGGCACAGTGGTTGAGAGTCCGCCTGCTGATGCAGGGGACACAGGTTCGTGCCCTGGTCCGGAAAGATCCCACATGCCGCGGAGTGGCTGGGCCCGTGGGTCATGGCCGCTGAGCCTGCACGTCCGGAGCCTGTGCTCCTCAACGGGAGAGGCCACAACAGTGAGAGGCCCACGTACCACAAAAAAAAAAAAAAAAAAAAAAAGGTGACAATGACAAATACGATGCTGGTATGTTATTAAAACTCCTTTTGATGTTGTGGAGGCAGCATCTTTACCTTTGGCTAATTCAGCCCAAAAGTCTTACACAGACTTGTACTTCAGCCAAGGACAAAACTGCCTATATTTATACTGATAATAGATATGCTTGCGGAGTAGCTTATGATTTGGGAATGTTGTGGAAGCAACATGTCTTTCTTACTTCTAATGGAAATAAAATTTAAAAGACCCCTATGTTCAGAAATTATTGGATGCAATACTTTTACCTATCCCTTTAACTATTATTAAGATTCTGGGATATTTTAAATTTGACTCACTGGAAGCTAAGGGACATCACTTTGCTAACATTTCCACAAAGAATTATGCCCTTAAAGAGATCAACAGACCCCCAAACCTCTGTCAACGTCCAAAGGGACATTTCCCCAAATGATATCTTAGAAAAAGTGGCTAAAGAATCCCAAGAATTGGCCTCAGAAAAGGAAAAACAAGTTTGGAAATTCAACAATTGTTGGTTTGATGTAAAGAGAAAGCTCAGGTTTGGACAAAATAACAGCCCAGTCCTACTGAAGACTAAAATTTCCACTCTTAACCACTATACAGGCGTTACACCATTGGTCTACTAGCAAAATGATAGCATTCATGAATCAATATTGGTGGGGAAACATTAACAAGGTAGTAGTGCCTACGTCACTCATCCCATTTGTCTAAAGTACAATCCAGAGAAGCCTTTTTTTATTATGTTCCTGGGCATTTTAAACTGACTAATGGACCATTCAAGTTCTGGCAAATGGATTTCATACAATCTTCTCTGTCTAATGGATATAAATATGTCTTAGTCATGGTCTGTATGTTTTCACATTGGGCTGAATCCTTTCCTTACAGACAGGCTCCTGCTCATCTGTGGCTAATGTCCTTTTGGAAAAGATTATCCATACATGGGAAACTTCTCTCAAGCATCATAGTGACTGAGGAATCCATTTCACTGGCCAGATGCTTCAACAAGTCTATGCTGTATGGCTGGTTTTATAACACTTTCACTGTGCTTACCACCTTCACTTCTCTGGTTTAGTCAAATGTACTAATGGCATTAAGACTCAACTGGCAAAATTTGTAGAGGCCCTCCAAATACCTTGGCCAAAAGCACTGCTTTTTGCTCTTCTAAATCTCAGACCTACCCATTTTTTAAATTCATAATCTCTCACCCAATGTACTTGGCTCCTGCTTCTTTTGACCCACAACTGATTAAAGGAGAGATACTCCAATATTATAAAGGCCTAATTGCTTCTATTAAAAATAACCATGTTTTGCTAGAGCAATCTTTTCATGGTGTGCCCTTAGAAGACAAAGTCACTAAACAGTGCACTTTGCAATCTGGAGATTTTGTGTTTTGGAAAAGACACTTCCAGAAGAATTCTTCAGCCTCTCTGGAAAGGTTCCTATCAGGTACTCTTAACCACCCCTTGTACTGCCACTCCAAAGAATAAACTCTTGGATTCATGTGACACACCTAAAAATAGCACCAAACTCTTACTGGACCTGAACATCATCTGGTGACCTGAAAGTAAAGACTTCCCACAAATGAAGCAGATAACATCTGATAAGATAGCTTTCCCAAGTTATCTGGACCAGGACTGTTGGAAATTTGTAGCCAAACCTTTGATGATTACATAACCCTTCAGATAATCTCCAATGTCTATAATCTTGATAACGTATGAATTTCAGATAAAAGGCATCTGAGAATTCTTCTTCCTACTCCTCCTTGTTACTCAAATGTGTCCTCAATAAGTTTCCAATCTGTGCACTTTCCTTCTGATGTGAGACAGTACTTCCAGGAAATGCCCTTCCTGACATTGAAGGACAAAAACCTGCTGAAACTAGGAAACTTGACTCTTAAACAGTGATGCTTTCAGAGAAAGATATTGAGCAAAAGGGGGAAATATAAAAATAAAATTAAAATTTCAATTAAATTGAGTGAGGTGACCAGAAGGGGGATCTCTCAGGACCAGTCCAAAGGGCAGAAGAAAGACCCCTCTTTTTTCCTTGTATGGACTCAGCCAATAAAAAGCCATGGAATGTTTACTATAGCCTTCCCTACTTCCTTTTTCCCTCTATAAAAGCATTCTTCCTATGCCATGTGGGGACTTGCACATGGCTTCTCTTGCAGACCCTGAACTGCAATTCTCTGCTGATTTTTAATAAACCCATCTTTGCTGGAGAAATAACTGGCAATCTGTTTTAGGTCACAAAGTGCTGTTAAATTTCTGAATGGTTAGTTGTTTTTTTTTATTTGGCTTTCTGTTGTTAATTTCTAGTTTTATTATGACGGGTTCAGAGAATGTGACATTTATAAGTTTGGACTATGACACTATATTAAGTTGTGTTGTTTTTTTTTTTTTCTTATACTGAGGATATGAGCTACATAGTGAATTTGGCTGCTCATCACTTGGATTCTCTTCCTATGCTTGGAAAATCCTCCTCCAAATGAATCCTAGGGTGGTGCAGAAACCTTTTCTTAAGACTGAAGCTGGTGGGCAAAGCTCACTTCTGCACGTGCCCTGGAGATCAGTGCAGTAACTGGCTGCTCTCAATGAAGGGTGCTAATGGAATTCCTTAAGTCTTAGTTCAAATCTTTGTCATTACTCAATAATATCTACATTCTTTTATTTTCTGCCAGTGGGGTATTGAGAATACCTTTCAGTTTAAATGCAGTTATGAGTAGGACATAGAAAAGGAGGTAATGTGGAGACTAGTCGGATTTGGAGACTTCACTGCTTTACTGAAGGTTTTCTTTCCTCTGTATTTATTGGGGTAGTCACAATCCAATGCTTAATTGGAGATGTTCTTTTCTTACCTTTTGGTACTGGATTCTCCATCTTGGACTATCTACTTGATTCACCAATTGACCCTTAAGAATGTAAGTCACAATCAGTTTTGGTCCTGGTGGAATTTTCAGACTTCTTCAATCACTCCCACCCACAAAACACACACAGCTGCACACACATGAAGATATGATCACAGGTAACACTAACTCCTTCATAGTGAAAACTGGTGACTATTTTTTTTGGGGGGGGAAACAAGTACACTTGTTTCTGTTTGTCCCTCTTTTGATATGTTTAATCAAGTGCCTTTTGAAATTATTGGCTTTCTTCTTACCCCAATCCCACTTTGTTCCTTTATTTAAAAACATAATCCAAGTTTTTTTCTGTTGATAGCAGCTCTCTTTTAGAATGCATCATGTTTACTTGATAAAATCTATTATACATAAAGGGGAGAAATGTAAATATTCAGGCTCAATTTGACATCTTAAAATCAATAGTTTATTGCCTGTGTTTTCTTATAAAAATAAAGCATTCATAACACCTCCACTAGCATGAATCTTTTTGGTTTTGTGTCTTATGATTTCCTTTACAATTTTAGGTCCACATAAAGTAATTTACCTCATTGGTCTCAGCAGTGCATGTGATTTCTTCTAAGCACTCAGATGCAAGGTTGTATTAGGGATCTGATTAAGCAAAAAAACAATAAATATAAACATCTGGCATTGAGGGGTACATTTCATGTGCACACTTAGACTCGCTTAGTAAACTCACCTGTTAGATATCAATTTATCTAACTCCAAACTACTGACACATGTTTGTTCATTAGGCTGACAAGGAAAACTTTTGGTGAGGTGCTATTTCTCCATTTAGACTTCTTAATGTTCTAGCTTTTCCTGACTTGGGTTTGACCCCCTCCATGACTTTCCTTGGGAATATTTTTATTGGAGTGTGTAATTTTCACTACTTTCACATGGCTAGCCCTTATACACAAATTCTATTCTACTAAATCATAAAATTAAATAAGAAATTTAAACTCTAAATTAGTCAAATTATCCCTATTTCTAGAGCTCTGGATCCTATTCACTTACTTTTTGCTCAGGAGACATATATTAGATAACAAAAGACATCCAAGCTCTCAGAATATTAATGAAAGCCCAAATTCCTCAACATTAATAGCATTTATAAAAGAAGTCTTCTTTCTCTATCTGTATTTTTCTTCTTATTTCACTTTATAAAAGCTAAGACAATAATAGCTAAAGTTAAGGAGAAAAAGTAGAAAAACAGTATATCTAGCACATGGTAATGGAGGGAGGGAGACTTATATCTCTGTCTGAATAGAAAAGTTAGCCAAGAGACAGAAGCCTTCTCCAGTTAGCAAAATGGATATCAGGCAGGTTTGCCAGGAGGTAGACAGTATGTCAGTGTAATTTTGACCAGAAGCCAAAGGGATAAAGCTGGGGCCAAATAGGAAAGAATTCCTCACTACTCTAGAGGTCTAAACAAAGACAGGAGACAATAACTTGAGCCAGAAGTTGAAAACAAGAAAGGCTAACTAGATCAACTACAACCTTTGAGGTTGAGAGGTTTGCAGACCAAAGGAGAATTTGACAGGTGTGCTGTAAAAGTCTGTATTTTTAAAACTCCATTGCTTAGTATTTTAAAGAGAAATACACCAAACATAAAACTACTTGTAGTAAAGAAAAGGTTAGATATCAGTGCTTCTCATATTATTTTAGAAAATTTGAGATGAGAAATTTGAGATGATTCAGTAAGAGCTTCCTGCCTTCACAATACAAATACGACCACCTCGCCTCCTTTCAGTTTCAGAGACAGAGGTGCTCCTGCAGGATTCGAGGCCAATATCTCTATTTATGCTTTAAGTTTCATCTACTCCTACTTGAATCATCAGAGACCTTGTTTCATCATTCCTATCTCCTTTCCTGCTAATCTTCAAGTAATCTCTCTTTAATATTTCTTTCACATCTAAACATATTTAAGCAAACATATATTCTATTTTAAAAATACTCCTCAATTATATATTCTCTCTCTAGCTAATACCTTACATCTCTTTCTCCCTTTATAGCCAAGCTTTGTGAAAATTAATTATTTTTATTTTAATTTCTTTGTGGCTTAATTTAATCCAATTCACACTTCAGTCCATTGCTGTCTGACCTAGCTCCAAATATTCTAAACATATTACCCTTTTAATATTGCCATTAAGGAGATTTTTGCAATTAAATCCAACGAGCATTTCTAGTGCTCATTTTTATTTGATCCACTAAGCATTTGACTTTTTTACTTCTACCAACATTCATACATGTCATTCTCTGGAACAAATTTCACCAGGCATTTTGTCTTCTTTCAAAGGACTCTATTCAGTGAGTTTGTGCATATTTTACCACACAGGTAGCAGAACAGTGAAAAGAGGGGATGTCTAAGAGAGTGTAATTAAAAACAGGATTTCATGAAAGTACGCTTAGGTGGGATATTTTCCTCCTTTGACTTTTCCTCCTTTGACTTTGGCTTCAGAGTGCAGATCAGAGACCAGAAATCACTCAGTGAATAAGATGGTGTTTCATTTCAACCTAGGAAGTAGTTTGGCAACTTCCAAAAGGAAGCAACGCAAGAAAACTTTGTTTATTGCATTTGTCGAAGTATGACTTCTCACTTGAAGAATAAATCTTGCCTTTTACCCATTTTGCAAGAACAATGACAATTTCTATTTGTTCTCCCAATCTTTAACACTGTCTAGAATCCAAATAAATCAAGGAAGTGTAGTTAGTCACACTCTTAAATGTATATGTCACTGAAGATGTAAGAATTGAGGATATACATTTTAAACTTTTAAATGAGTTTTAAAAATTGAAAAACTTTAGATAACACTGGGGAAATCAGAAATATTCACTATTGTCTGTGAAAATATAAAAGATAATATGAGGCTGAAAAATGAGGACCCATAGAAAGTGTTAAAACTTTGAATAACACGTTTTTGATGTTATATTTTCCTATTTGAGAATTTTTTGAAAATTTAGAAAATGCATACTTTTAAAAGGATAGTTTTAAAAAGAATATTCTAAACGGTATTCACCTTAATCTCTACTTTTTATTACTTCTCCTTCTTTTGAGTATTTATAAACATCCACAAGCATTAAAATCTCTGAAATAAGCATGGCTAATTATATTGGCTTCGCATATTTGGTAGAAAAGAGAGAATAGGGGACTTCTCTCAAATGAGATGCAAATCAGAAAAGATATGTGATTTAATGGCAGATTAACATCATTTATTTTTATATTCACTACATTTTGTTATTTTTAATAGAATTCCACTTGCCAGGATTTGGCTCCAAAGTGTAAGTTATTTAACAGATATCATTAGGTTGCTAAGCATTAACACTTAATTATCATATTAATAAACAGTTATTACTCTCTTCTACACTGAGCCTTGCCTCTGCTGCATTAGTATTCATGCACTGCTCTTAGGCAACTTAATTGTCCTTAAAGGAAATCATTACAATTTAAATGAAATTGGGAGCTACTGGTTAGGGAAGGCTGTAAGGCATGCACAATACATACTAAACAAGAAACTGTAATTTCCCCAAGTCACATTTTTTTCAGTAATTTCACATCACAGCACTATGTCTGTTTGGTTAAGGGGAAAACAGTACATTTTTTTGCCTTGCAATTTTGCAAGGACACCATTTAACCAAGGACAAGCAAGACTCTGGAGTGGTAACAAAAAAACTTGAGGTAAATCAAATAATTTATTTGTGGCTGGTAAACTGTTGTCAGCATTTGCAAAACAGTCAATGAAGCAATAAAGTAGAGCATGGTGGGCAGCCATCAACCACCGTGTCTGCCTCTAGGATGGAGGGCAGCAGGAGGCCAAAGACTTTATGGGGACAGCTGTTGCCTCTCCCCATATGTGACTTTGTTTGTTCACTTCACAGCAACACACTTCACATACTGCCACAAAAATGGGGAATAAGATTACTCTCTTGTGTCATGTTACCCCCTTCTCATAGTCAAGAGCTCATTTTTGCACCCTTAATCATAAAATGATTCAGTTTAGTGATTTGAGTTGAACACTCTCTGCCATTAAAATGCAAAGAGTTTAAATATCCCTGGACTCTTATTTTTGAAAGATAATTAATCAATGTTTTACACAATCTTAAACAGCTCTTCATTTTTAGTGAGCTATTCATGATGAAAACAAGGATTTAATTCATGTGGGTATCTAGCAATTACAGATTAATTAGTTAGCAACTGAGAGTTAACCTTATTAGTGTCCAACTGTGTGGGACTGCATGAGGGATGATAGTGAAATGAATAAATACCCTTCCTTTTGTGAAATATATAAACAATAACATAGGCAGTTAAACTATTACAGTTAAACCACAGAACTGCCAAGTGTTGAGGAATCTGAACTAGGCACCTACTAAGCACATTGAAAATGTTACCTTTCACTGACACAATTTGAACATGTGCATTTTACATGCCAGGAAGAAATCTCATTTTGCTTGCTAGACAACTGAGATAGGAAGAACTTGTTAACTTTGCCTGGGTCTCATAGCTATTAAATGGCTGTACCAGGTTTAGATTCTAGGTCTCTCTGCCTCCGGAGCACATCTTCACACTTGAGCATCTCACTACAAACCCTCAAACACCTGTATTATTACCACAGACCATCCTGTTACATCTTGAGCTTTCTATTAATGCAAGAAGAAAAAAATTGATTTAGTAATCTTTAAAAGAACTTACAGAGACTCCCTCCTCTTAGGCAATAGGGGTTACTGTATTTTTCTTTGCTTCTCAGTTAGTAGGAATGCTTTCTGAGTAAAGCCTATATTACAGTAGCTCTTCATAGAATTATGTCTTCCTTTTTCATAGAAAAAAATAACCAAATTAGCAGGCAGAAGTGAGGAATGAGCATTGGAAGATGTGATGCATAGAACAAAGTTGTGCCACATTTTAAAATGTTTCTGTGCTCCTGGAATCCTTGTGGCGGATTACTGAGTTTTCAGATTGGTGCTAGAGTTATGTCCTTAACCTTGCGATCTCCAGGAATGTGAACTTGGGTACGCTGTTGAGCTTCTCTGAGCTTCAGCTTTCAAGTAAGTAAAAGAGTAATAACTTAAACCATACTCATTCTATAGGTTTTTAAGGGGACAAAATAGATTTTCATGACTTTTTTTATACTACGAAGTAATAAACAATAAGCAGTTTGTTCTTATTGACTTGTCATGATGTAGTAGAAAAAGCATGGGACTAAACTCAGACAGACCTAGGTTGGAATCACAAACATCAATTATCTGATAATGGAATGTTATTCCATCTCTCTTGGCTTCAGTTACAGTGTCTCTAAACTGGAGATAATGACATTTGTATTATAGTTGTAGTAAAGATTAAAAAAAATTATATAAATTTCTAGGATACAGAATACCTGAAGAAAGTGATACCAATTGCAACCATTAATTCACATGTGAGTTGAGTAATCTAATAATAAAAACAAAAACATACTTCCAAGAGTAATGTGCAGAATCTATATTTAGAATTTATAATTTATGCTATTAGGCCCAAATTATGCACCTACTTAGATTCACTAATTCCCACTTTCCTTCTCTGTTGTTTGACCAATAAAGTATATGACCTCCTCTGCTTATCACTAAATCTCTAAACACTGCTGGCTGTCACACCTCTCTTGGGTTAAAGCCTAAAAGAGTCTCCATCATCTCTCCTGCAGTGGAAGTTACAGTAGCTCCAAAGTCCAAGCCCATATAAGATACCTTGTGCTAACAGAGCTTTAATAACAAACTTATATTTGTTTTCTCTTCATTCTTATGGCATGTTTACTTCTACCTCCCTCTCATTACCTGGAATTTCTTTCACCAACAAAGCATTAGCATGCAAGCCTTAGCTAAAGCTACAGTTTTGAAGGAATTTGGACTGAAAAAATTGACCAGGACTGGCCCTGGAAAGTCAATTTTCAGGATGGATTTTAAAGTGGGTTTGACACTTTTAATGTATTGTTGGATTTGGTTTGCTAGTATTCCGTAAAGGATTTTTGCATCTATGTTCATCAGTGATATTGGCCTGTAATTTTCTTTTTTGTGGTATCTTTGTCTGGTTTTGGTATCAGGGTAATGGTGTCCTCATAGAATGAGTTTGGAAGTGTTCCTTCCTCTGCAATTGTTTGGAATAGTTTTGGAAGGATAGGTGTTAACTCTTCTCTAAAAGTTTGGTAGAATTAGCTTGTGAAGTCATCTGGTCCTGGGCCTTTGTTTGTTGGGAGTTTTAAAATCACAGATTCAATTTCAGTATTTATAATTGGACTATTCATATTTTCTAGTTCTTAATGGTTCAGTCTTAGAAGGTTGTGCTTTTCTAAGAATTTGTCCATTTCTTCTAGGTTGGCCATTTTATTGGCGTATAGTTGCTTGTAGTAGCCTCTATGGTCCTTTGTATTTCTGTGGTGTCGGTTGTAACTTCTCCTTTTTCATTTCTAATTTTACTGATTTGGGCCCTCTCCCTTTTTTTCTTGGTGAGTCTGGTTAAAGGTTTATCAATTTTGTTTATCTTTTCAAAGAAACAGCTTTTAGTTTCATTGATCTTTTCTATTTTTTTAGTCTCTATTTCATTTATTTATGCTCTGATCTTTATGATTCTGATTGAAAAAGGACTTATGATCAGTAGTGTGTTAATAATCTTTTACATTCAATGACATCATGGTCATGTTTTCACTTGACTGTAAATGTAAGGCAAGTACAGTTCATCAATGCAAGGCAAATGATAATTAAACATTTAATAAGGTGGTATGACTTTTTTATGGCTTTGGATACCTTATGAAAAGCTAATTGCCAACTTAAGGTAGGCTGTAAAAGCAAAAGAGCATTATGATAGATTTTAACAAGACTTTTATCTTTTGTAGTCACCAGGCAGATTCTGTTGAAAATCAGACCGAAGATCTAATTATAGGATTGATAGAACTGCAAAAGGGTTTTGATGTTGTTGTTGTAGCCTCAACAGGTGTCTTATATCAAAGTGAGAGTCATGGCAGTGAAATAGAGTGAGGCAGTGGTAATAAATCCATATAAATCAAAGTCCTGCTGGATTAATGAAATTTTTAGAGGTTTAAAGATCTGGGGTATTGCAAGATATCTTGCATTAAATTAAAGGCAAGCTGTTGCTTGTAGAAATATAAACCACTAAGAAAAAGCCATTGTGCTTTATAAGTCTTTTTGCACTATGGATGCAACATGCACATCTCTTGAGAATATAGCTCCAATCCATTGATCAGGAGATTTTGAATGCTGTCAGTACTGAATGAGGTTCAAAGTTCTAGTCTTCAGTGAAGGTTGCCCTGCTGTTGTGGCCATTTCATCCATTGATCAATGTATGCTAGACGAATCAGTGGTAGAAAAGGATACTGTATTGAGTCTTTGGATGTGGGACAATCACATAGGGTCCTGGAGCAAAGACAAGATTACCATGGCAGAGAATTATCCTCCATTTGAAGAGCATATCTTTGCAGGCATATGTTAGCAACTGTTTTTATTTAAGCAACTGGTTTTGTCTGAGCACCTGATCAAGACACACCATGAGATTATGAAACCAGAACTTTCCACCATGAACAAAGTTATTTTTAATTCAGCTAGTTCTAAGGTTAATCAGATGCTATAACAATTGAATATTTAATGGAAGTGACACATTTAGGAGTAGGCTGAAGCAGATTCAGAAAGTACAAATAAATTAAATGAACAGATGGCCCAGACTCCCTTGTCACTTATTTCTGTTTATCTGATGTTTATCCTTCATCTCACAACTATGTCCTTATGGAGGGTAACTTTTAATCAATTGATGGAGGAAGTAAAGACTTAAGCCTGGCTCACAGATGGACCACCACAATGTATTGACATTTTCAGAAAAGGGGCTACTGCCATGTAATACCCACATTCATAGGTGGTCCTGAAAGAAATTAGTCAAATTAAATCATGTGAGGGAGCAAAGCTGTGAACAAAATACTCAGTCATCCATTTTTTACAGAAGGATATATCATCTAACATATGGATATGCAGGAAATGCTGTGTAATGGATAATGACTGGGAAGAAATAAGAATGGAAGACTGGAGACAAGGATGTCTGGAGAAGAGTTACATGGATGGACTTATAGGAAAGGACACAAAGTATGAAGATCTTTTTGTCTCATAAATGCCACCAGTGTGCTTTCACCAAAGAGCACATTCTCAAAAATTAGGTGAGAGCTGACCTATACTGTGCTTGTGAGCTAGTTTCTTTTCTTGGTCATCTTATTACCTGCAAAATGGACCTATAAACAGAATAGCTATGGTGGCATGGATGGAAGCTATGTATTTGTCAAAAATTGTAGGTTGCCTATTGCAAAGGCTGAATTACCTACTTCAGAATGTACAACCATTGAAAAATAACAGTTCTAGCTCTTTTATATGGTACTATTACTCAGAACAACCTTTTAGCAGCAGATAGATTATAACAGGCCTCATCCAATAACATTGTGCCCCACAAAGCATTGCTTCTAACTAAGGGAACCATATTAGGGGAATGTCATGATAATGATAATGGGTGTATGACCAATGACAAAATGGCCCATTGAAGTCTCTGCACAGTGTCAACTTGGGGTCAACACCTTGAAGCGTTTGAGGTATTCTTTGGTCATCTGTTGCTGTACAACCAGCCATTCCTACACTAAATGGTTTAAACAAATTATTATCTCTCACTCTTCTGTTGGTTAATAAGTTAATCTGCAATGTCCTCACTGGAGGTTTTCGGATAGCTTAGACTAAATATTGGGGCTGAGGCTGTAGCTGGGCCTGCAGAGGGCTTGATGGGGCTGATGGCTCACTCACATGATATCAGGAGCTCAGCTGGGGCTGATAATTGGAGTATCTACACATGGCCTCTTCATGCAGCTTGGGCATGATGGCTATGTTCTGGAAGAAGCATTCCAATACCAGGTGTTGTAAAAGACATATGTGGAAGCTGCAAATTCTTATGATCCAGGCTATAATATCACCATTAGCACTATTTTTGTTCAAAGTACTCACTAAGGCTGGCTCAGATTCATGGAGGTAGAGAAGGGGGAATTAGACTCTACCTCCTGATGTGAGACTGACAAATTACATTGCAGAAGAGTGTATGGAATAGAAGATATTTTTGTGGCCATTTTTGAAAATACAATGAGTTCAAATGCAGTGTCCTTTTGGAGATGGTATATGTGCTGATCCAGTGGCTGATTTATGGAGCTGCATTCCAAAGGGGTCAGATAACAAAAGGAAGAAATAGGATTGATCCCCTCATTACAGCTCCCAGTGACCAAATTGCAGAATTTTTACAGCCTTTCTTCCCAACAAGTAACTGCCAAAACAGAGGTTCTGTTTACTATGGGTATAATTTCGACCAGAGGAAAATATAAGAGTTTCACTGAAATAGAAGTTGCATATATCACTAGGCTGTATTGGTTTCCTCATTCAAGGTGATTAAAAGGCAAAGAAAGAATTACTGGATTACCTGGTATAGTTAAACCTATTACTAAGAGAAACTGGGTGTGCTTCTGCACAATGGGTGCAGGAAGGAATATGTATGTAATAAATGAGTTGTAAGGTAACATTACTTGGTGTGTCTATGCAGAAAATTTCAGCTGAACACGAACAAGACAGCCACACTCAGAACCTTCAGATATGAAGATCTTGGTCACTTCACTACTTTGCTAAGAAGGTGAAATCTTGGTCAAAGCAGAAGGGAGTGGTGGATCTAGAACAGGTTGGAAGAGGAATATCAATTATAGTTTTGGGGAAGCTTGCAGCAATACGGACTATAGCATGGTGTGCTAACCCTCTGCAATACATTTTAGAATTTTGCAACTGGCTAAAAAATGATTGCATTTTCACCTCCATTCTTGACGAAGAAGGGTGGCAATCTGATTTTCATACTATTGCTGGAGAATGTGAGCAGATCCAAGTAGTGTGAGGGATGGACTGAATGAAATCTAATTTGTGGGCTCCCCCTAACAGATTTACTCAGTCCCATCTGTCTCCTGAGTTGGGATGCTTACAAGATGGAGATCCTTAGCTGCCCCTGTCATCCCTTACTCTCTTAACACCAGCTGTCTCAGACGTTCTTGCAGAGAAAATCTGGCCTCCACAGCACCTACTGTGTAGAGAGCAGACCATCTTTAGTAACCAAGTCTTGCCTTAGTGAACCCATAGACCTGCTCACAACTCACCATTTCCAGACTTATACAAAGCACCTCTCTGCTGAGGGGTGGTGGTAGTAGTGGTGAATCTGACTTCTCCAGAAACTTGTCCAGAGTCCTCAATAACAACATAGAACTATAGGAAAGCTAATACTTCATACATAAAGTTAACTTAAAGTCCTGAGAGATAGGAAATGGGAGAAACTGGCAGATAAATACCTGCTCTTCCTTCTCTCAGTATTCCATACTCTGTGGTATTTTTGTACACCTGTAGTTTCATACCCTCTTCAAAATGTCTTGCATAAACAAGCAAATGAGTGCTATTTATTAAGAATCAGTGACCAGTTGGAAATTGACCTTTTTCCCACTTCCTATCCTGATCTTCCTGCTTCTAAATTTTATTGATCAAAGCAAATTCCAGAGCCAGCTCAGATTCAAAGGGAGTGGAAATAGGTTTCATCACATGACTGGAGGGGTTGCATGCATTACAGAGATGGGGGGAATTCTTGGCAGGCAGCTTTCTAGAAAATTTATCTATTTTTTTCCCGACAATATTCTATTTTTTCCCCCAAATTTCCAATTCTTTGTCTTTCAGTTCTAACATCTGGAAATTTTTTAAATTCTAATTTCTGGAGTTTATATTTTAATTTCCATTAAAATCTTAATATTTGATGATAACATTTAAATTTTTAAGAATTCATTTTTAGTTTTAGAAAGTCTTTTTGGAATATAGTACCCTTTTTCTCCAGCTTAGTATTTTTTTCTCTTAGAGATGATGCTGTAGGCATTCTCCAAATAAACTCTGATAATATTTATCTCCTGGTATCCACACTTTATGTAGGTCCCTCCCACAATAGATAATTATTAACCAGTATGACCAATAGAACACTGAGGAAGTGACTGTATGACTTCTGAGCCTAGACCACAAAAGCCATTGTAGTTTCTATGTTGGCTTCTCTTAGACCACTTACTCTGGGGGACACCAGCCACCAGAGTCATGAGAACATTCAAATAGCCTTGGGAAAGAGCCCACGTGGGGAGGAACTGAAACCTCTTGTCAAAAGTTAGCACCAACCAGCCAACCGTGCAAAGGAGTCTTCCAGGCCCTGTCAGACCTTCAGATGAACGAAGTTTCAGACAACATCTTGATGTTTACACCAAGAGAAATCCTGAGTCAGAAGCACTTTGCTAAACTGCTCCCAAACATCTGACCCTTAAAAACTGTGAGAGATAATAAATATTTTCATTGTTTTAAGCCACTAAATTTTGAGATAATCTATTAATCAGCATAAATAACTAGTGCAGATAATATTAATTTCAGATTTAAAACATTGTTTTTCTTTCTGTATGCTTTTTTTTTTTTAACACCTTTATTGGGGTATAATTGCTTTACAATGGTGTGTTCATTTTTGCTATATAACAAAGTGAATCAGTTATACATATACATATGTTCCCATATCTCTTCCCTCTTGTGTCTCCCTCCCTCTCATCTTCCCTATCCCACCCCTCCAGGAGGTCACAAATCGCCGAGCTGATCTCCCTGTGCTATGCGGCTGCTTCCCACTAGCTATCTACCTTACGTTTGGTAGTGTATATATGTTCATGACTCTCTCTCGCTTTGTCATAGCTCACCCTTCCCCCTCCCCATATCCTCAAGTCCATTCTTTAGTAGGTCTGTGTCTTTATTCCTGTCTTACCCCTAGGTCCTTCATGACATTTTTTTTTTCTTAAATTCCATATATATGTGTTAGCATATGGTATTTGTCTTTCTCTTTCTGACTTACTTCACTCTGTATGACAGACTCTAGGTCTATCTACCTCATTACAAATAGCTCAATTTTGTTCCTTTTTATGGCTGAGTAATATTCCATTGTATATATGTGTCACATCTTCTTTATCCATTCATCTGAAGAGGGGCACTTAGGTTGTTTCCATCTCCGGGCTATTGTAAATACAGCTGCAATGAAAATTTTGGTACATGACTCTTTTTGAATTATGGTTTTCTCAGGGTATATGCCCAGTAGTGGGATTGCTGGGTCATATGGTAGCTCTATTTGTAGTTTTTTAAGGGATCTCCATACTGTTCTACATAGTGCCTGTACCAATTCACATTCCCACCAGCAGTGCAAGAGTGTTCCCTTTTCTCCACACCCTCTCCAGGATTTATTGTTTCTAGATTTTTTGATGATGGCAATTCTGACTGGTGTGAGATGATATCTCATTTTAGTTTTGATTTGCATTTCTCTAATGATTAATGATGTTGAGCATTCTTTCATGTGTTGGTTGGCAGTCTGTATATCTTCTTTGGAGAAATGTCTATTTAGGTCTTCTGCCCATTTTTGGATTGGGTTGTTTGTTTTTTTTGTTATTGAGCTGCATGAGCTGCTTGTAAATTTTGGAAATTAATCCGTTGTCAGTTGCTTCATTTGCAAATATTTTCTCCTATTTTGAGGTTGTCTTTTCGTCTTGTTTATGGTTTCCTTTGCTGTGCAAAAGCTTTGACGTTTCATTAGATCCCATTTGTTTATTTTTGTTTATTTATTATTTGTTTATTTTTTATTTTATTGTTTCTAGATTTTTTTATGATGGCCATTCTGACTGGTGTGAGGTGACACTGCATTGTAATTTTGATTTGCATTTCTCTAATAATTAATGATGTTGAGCATCTTTTCATGTGTTTGTTGACCCACCTCCCAGAGTAATGAAAATAAAAACAAAAATAAACAAATGGGACATAATGAAACTTAAAAGCTTTTGCACAGCAAAGGAAACCATAAACAAGATGAAAAGACAACCCACAGAATGGGAGAAAATATTTGCAAATGAAGCAACTGACAAGGGATTAATCTCCAAAATATATAAACAGCTCTTGCAGCTCAATATCAAAAAATCAAACAACCCAATCAAAAAATGGCAGAAGACCTAAATAGACATTTATCCAGTTATAGGTTTTGAGAGTGCTCCAAATTTGAAAGAAATAATTCTGCATTACAAATGTATAACATTTTTTCAATTAACAACGAACCTGTTCTCATTTAAATAGGTGGCTCCCCCCAAAAGATCTATAAGGTGGTTAGGCTGGCTGAAGTAGATGATAACCTGAGGAACAAGTTAAAAATATATTTTTAAAAAAGCACTCCCAGAAATTCTAAGTTATAAAGTTATGATAGGGCTAAAGAATCTACAGTTTACAAAACTTCTCTCATAGTTCAAATTTCGGCCAGTGATATGAATAAGGCATGAAACTATTGATTGTCTACTATGATAAGAAAATATCTGAGTCACGTTTATATGTGTTCTAATTCACAAAATAAAACTATGAAGTAGATTTCACAACCCAAAATTTACAGTAGAAGGAACTGAAGCTCATAGAGGTCAAGTGCCATGGTCTGATATCTTGGAAATAGCAGACTTGTATCAAAATCTGTATCCCATATATAATAGTTGCCATAATAAAGTTAAAAAAGCTGGGTGGCTTAATTTTATCTGAGTGCTGAGAGCTAGAAATCCAAAATCAGTGTGTCAGTAGGGCCATGCTCCTGAAATCTATAATGGAATTCATCCTTGGCTCTTCCTAATTTATGGTCGTTTGCTGACAAACTTTGGTGTTCCTTGATTTGCAGCTACATAATTCCACTCTCTGTCTCTCTCATCACTTGGCATTCTCCCTGTGGGTCTCTAACTGCACATTACTGTCCTCTTATAAGTTTACCAGGCATATTGGATCACTGGCTCACCCTAGTCCAGTATTACCTCATCTTAACTAAACTAATTACATCTGCAATGTAACCTATTTCCAGATAAGTTTCTATTCTGAAGCACTGGGAGCTAGGACTTCAACATAGGGGGAATACAATTCAAACCATAAGCTAATGTCTACAAACTTTGCCACACGGCTTCTACAGAAGGAAAATATACAATAATTTCCCTGAACTTCTAAATGGCAATACTCACTTTTTGGTTGAGAAATCCTTGAGTTATCTTTGAAAATAGTACACCTTTAGAACTGATGGGGACTTAGGATTATTTAGTTTTTCCTTTTTATTTTGCAGATAAAAATGTAGTTCCCCCCTCTACACCTACATGATTTCTGATGAGAAAATCTGCTGTCATTCTAATTGTTTGTCTTCTATAGGTAAGGTGTTATTTCACTCTCACTGTTTTCAAAAGTTTTTTTCTTCATCCTTCATTTTCAGAGTTTGCTCATGATGTGTCTTGGTGTGTCTTGGTGTGTGTGTGTGTGTGTGTGTGTGTGTGTGTGTGTGTGTGTGTGTG